>NC_091203.1:9594003-9609003 GCF_040958095.1 Procambarus clarkii | reverse complement strand
CCATCCTTAATAATTTTGTTGTATTTGTGTCTAGCTTCCGACACAAGCATGTTACAGTTATGTCTTAAAGAGTTGAGAGCATTTAAGGATGATTAGGAGTCACTTACAATTAATGTATCAAGTTTTGAGACTTGTACACATTTCAGTGCAAGGATCAAGGCAAATAGTTCAGTCTGAAGGGTAGAGGCCCAGTTGTTTATACGGACTCCCCACTCAAAGTATAGGCCATCGCCCATTGTCAGGACAACTGCACTTCCAGCTGCACCCGTGGTGCGGTGTAGGGAACCATCAGTGTATATAATTTGAGAGAGAGAATGCTCTGTGGACAGAGCATCAATATGGCTTAAGGCGTTGATCTTTGCCTCAAGACGAAGCTAGGGCTTATCTCTAATTTGCTTCTTGGGTGGAAAGGGAGGGATTAAAACTGGAAAGGGTGTAACCTCCTACGGTGCAGGAAAGTGCCGTTGTTGTTTCTCTTGGTACAAATCATGAACCCCATATATTCTGAGTTGAGTTCCAGTTTTTGTTATCCATTTGGAACAATGCTGATCTTCAATAAGGAAATTCTGGAGGGCTTCTGTGCAAGGATTAGGATGAGTTAGCCTAAGCATTTTTATACCAATTTGACAGTTAATTTCAGTAACACGATCAAAAACGCTCAGAATATTAAGTTCCTTTCTCATATTAAGTATCTTTGTGGTACGAGGGCACCCAAGGATTATCCTCAAGGCTTCGTTCTGCAATTTTTCAAGCCCTCCAAGCTTTCTTTCAGGCATCAGAGCAGAGGTGCAGCATAATCCACTAAAGATCTGATGTATGCAAAGTACATCATTTTGACAATTCTGACATTGGCACCATAGCCTGTAAGACAAATACATGAGTTTATGATAAATTCGTTTTCTGTGATATAACATTGATATGCTATATATGCTATATATATGAGGTATAAAAGAGCAACAAAGCGTAAGATAGAATAGCACCATATATAAAACAACGCTGGAACATATCAGTGAGCGTCAAACACACACTAAATGTTTTTAACTGTTGTTATGTATGTTATGTTATCTGTTATAGATAGGAGCTGGCTGGTATGGGCCAATAGGCCTTCTGCAGTTACCTTTGTTCTTATGTTTTTGCCCTGTAACGCCCAAAATTCAGTATAAATCGTCACATTTTGAATGGGTTCGAGATCAACCACAATTTCCTGAATGGATATAACAAAGGGGATATTAATAGGGTATTAAAATTGTCAACACAAGATAGAACACGAAACAATGGGTATAAATTGGATAAGTTTAGATTTATGAAAGACTTGGGTAAATACTGGGTCAGTAACAGGGTTGTTGATTTGTGGAATTTTTCTTAACTTATAAATTTATCTTTATTTATCTTAAACTGGTTGGGAGAGGTACAGTTTTTAACATAATTGGGAAGGTCATTCCACATTCGAGGTCCCTTGATTTGTAAAGCATTTCTAGTTTGACTAAGTCGTACTCTTGGAATATCAAATAGGTATTTGTTTCTGGTGTGGTGCTCATGGGATCTGTTACAACCTTCTAGGAAGCTTTTAAGGTCAGGATTGACATTACAGTGCAGCGTTTTATATATATAAAACACACGAGAGTATGTGCAGGGACTTAATATCTAACATATTCAGAGATTTGAGTAAGGGGTCCATATATACTGCCCGGTTGCCTGAAATGCTATGCCTACTATAGTGGCTTTAGGTATTGTATGCACTAGCTCTATCTATAAATCCAACATTATGTTTGTAAATCAACTATGTATGTACTTTCCTGAATAAAATTGACTTTACTGTACACTTATATTCTCTGTGGATTTGTTATCCCCTATCGTTTGGGAGAAAAAAAATGACTAATACGTTTGGCGAATGACTTTGACTTCAACTTCACTTTGACTTCGTTCATGTCATCGGATTTTCCGTAATATATAAAGGTTATGACAATGCAATTATATTATTGTGTGCAAATAAGTTTGAAATTTCATGTACCCTAAAAATAGTAAAATAAAGAATAAGAATAATTAAATAATTGTTGTAGTAAATTGTCACACATTCATCATACGCAAACGAACACACAGTGTGGAGCATCAGTACAACAAGACCGCCGCCATTTTAAAACACGGCTTCGAATGTAAGTAATGTTTTTCTCGTACTAACACTGTGTTATACAATAGATTAGGTCTTGAATTCACAAATTTATTTGTTACATCTGACAGAGTATGTTAGACGGTGTAATGCTGGTCCATGTTGACGTATTTGTGGGCTTGGTTGGTTTAAATGTGATGGCACACAAGATGGGCACCCCACAACATGCTGCTGAAGTTGGAATGCATGGCATAGGCTCCTCACACAATGTTCTTTATGTGGTCCTCAGGTGATAGTTTTCTATTTAGAACCACCCCTAGATCTCTTTCTTTATCAGAATTCCTTAAAGATTTCTCACATGGTTTTCCTAATGATAGATTGTGGGCTGTAAGGGACAGGTGGGATGTATGGATTAGTTGATAGAAGTTCCAGTCCACCTGTAGACAGGGATCTCACATCAGCTTGTATATTATACAAGGATAAGATTTGATAAATTCAGTTATTTGACTGAACACTGGCTCTGTTTAAATCAGAGATTTAAACATACATAGTCTAACCTAGCTCCATAACTAACCGCCATTAGCCGGCTCTGTTTAAATCAGAGATTTAAACATACATAGTCTAACCTAGCTCCATTACTAACAGCCATTAGCCAGCTCTGTTTAAATCAGAGATTTAAACATACATAGTCTAACCTAGCTCCATAACTAACAGCCATTAGCCGGCTCTGTTTAAATCAGAGATTTAAACATACATAGTCTAACCTAGCTCCATAACTAACAGCCATTAGCCGGCTCTGTTTAAATCAGAGATTTAAACATACATAGTCTAACCTAGCTCCATAACTAACTGCCATTAGCCGGCTCTGTTTAAATCAGAGATTTAAACATATATAGTCTAACCTAGCTCCATAACTAACTGCCATTAGCCGGCTCTGTTTAAATCAGAGATTTAAACATACATAGTCTAACCTAGCTCCATAACTAACTGCCATTAGCCGGCTCTGTTTAAATCAGAGATTTAAACATACATAGTCTAACCTAGCTCCATAACTAACAGCCATTAGCCATCCATGCACAGCCATCAGCCGGGCCATAGACCGGCTATTTTGCTTTTCTCCCAAGCCGGTCTATGGCCCGTGTTTTTCTTCAATGCCTCAGTGGCCCATGCACAGGTCCGTTCAAGGGGATTAAATAGCCAGTCTATGGCCCCTGGGTTTTACGAACTTTTTTTCCCAAGCCGGTCTATGGCCTGTGTTTTTTTTCGATGCCTCAGTGGTCCATGCACATGTCCGTTCAAGGGGATTAAATAGCCGGTCTATGGCCCCTGGGTTTTACAAACTTTTTTTTCCCAAGCCGGTCTATGGCGTGTATGTTAAATAAACCAAATTTTTCACTTTTGACAATTGAGCACCTGCTACATCCAGATTCTAGGGAGGAAAGGAATATAATATAATATCTAATATATCTATCTGTGTGAAATAGATTAAATCCATTTATTTGATATTCAGCTAATAGTTCTGTATTTTCTACATTCATCCATGTTTTGGTAAGTGCAATAATATGTATTGTTTCATTGCAGATTAGAGATTCTAGATAGTTCTAGATTTCCGAAGTACTGAAATGCGCGCCATACAGGCTTGGTGGATCTAGGTGCAAGGTAAAATTATTTACATTTACTTGTTTTTTTATTTATATGCATATATATATATATATATATATATATATATATATATATATATATATATATATATATATATATATTTATATATATATATTATATATGTGTGTATATGTATTTGTATGTATATAAATTTGTGTGTAAATCACGGAAATTAACTTGAGGAAACTGGCAACCAAAAACCAGTAGGCAGTCTACTGTATTTTATCAAACCCTTATTAGAATAATAGATCTTGTAATAATTTTGCAAAAATAGTGGCATTTACTATTTTTAAAAGATTATTAAAAAATTTACCGATATGGTGCATTCGGAAGACAAACCAAATTTTTCACTTTTGACAATTGAGCACCTACTACATCCAGATTCTAGGGAGGAAAGGAAGGACGATCTTACTGGATCCCATAGCCTCTCCGAGGCACAAACTAGGCTTGTACACAACCCTCCCCCTGCACCCGAGCTATGTCAACAGGCCGTTCTCCCTCTTCACCCTTACATCATCACACACACAGATCACAATAACGTGATGCATCAAATGAACAAATCCACAAGGGCCGTGACGAGGATTTGAACCTGCGTCCGGGAGCATCCCAGACACTGCCTAAATCGACTGAGCTACAACAGGGTAAAAGGATCCAGGAAATTCAGTAGAAGTTTGGTTTCAACCCTTTTACCCTCTCGTAGCTCAGTCGATTAAGGCAGTGTCTGGGATGCTCCCGGACACAGGTTTGAATCCTCATCACGGCCCTTGTGGATTTGTTCATTTGATGCATCACGTTATTGTGATCTGTGTGTGATGATGTAAGGGCGAAGAGGGAGAACGGCCTGTTGACATAGCTCGGGTGCAGGGAGGGGGGGGTTGTGTAAAAGCCTGGTTTGTGCCTCGGAGAGGCTATGGGATCCAGTAAGTTCAGTAGAACTTCGGTTTGAACCCTTTTACCCTGTTGTAGCTCAGTCGATTAAGGCAGTGTCTGGGATGCTCCCGGACGCAGGTTCGAATCGTCACGGCCCATGTGGATTTGTTCATTTGATGCATCACGTTATTGTGATCTGTGTGTGTAATTCTTCACCTGCTACAGCAACAGGAATGTGTGTGTGTGTATTTGTGTTGTTGAATATTGCCGAAAGTGTAAGATTAATGATTCTAATACAAATCGTCTGAATATTTGTTTTTCTTCACTGTCGAGAGTAGTTAAAAAAATTTACTCGAGTTTATTTTCACACTTTATTTATGGTCCTTCAGTCCCTCTCCTTACTGCTGCTGCTGTTTCTCGCATCTTTGCATCGCTTGTATGTTTGGGGGTTTGGCCTCTTGCTATATATTGATTCCATTTGTGTGTGTTTGGGTCTCAGGCCCTCTCGCAATTTCTGTTGAACAAACCCATTTTCCTAGTTCTGCATCTCTCCTTTGGTACAAATTTTGTTGTGCTTTTATCATATATTTCACAAAACTTGACATACATTTCATTTACTTCATGTCCTATCAGCAAGTGTTTGTCAAATTCTTTAAGGAAAGTTTATCATCCTGATTGCAGATCTCTAGCGCTATTATATCAACTTCTTGTGGATTCGCAATCATTATTTAATTTACCTTTAGGTGTTCTTTCACCAGCAAAGCAACACTGTACCTCTCCCAACCAGTTTAAGATAAAAACTAAGTACTAACTAATTAACTCAATGTAACCTACCTTACCCCCAAAATGTCAACCCATGTCTTCTATTTTAAACAATGCTGTTTTGTTGACCAAATTGTATTTTTGTTTTTTTCTGCAATGTTTCCCCCCCCCCCCACCACTCTACCACCACATTGAGTTTAGTAGCTCTGTACACGTCAGGTGCTGTTTAATATACAGACCTACTCCTCCATTTGACCTAGTTTCTCTATCACATCTATATAAATTGTAGTTGGGAATCCAGATTTTACTATCCATGTAATCTTTTTTATTTCTTTTTATATATCTAATTGATTTTTTCTAACAGTTAAACAGAAAATAGTTTAATGGTATTTATTTATTACATTAGAAAGTTATAAAATCTAATGTTGAGATTGAAAGACATACATTATACTCTATTGCCTTAAAGTTTATGCATTATTGTAACAGGTACAAATGCTGTCCTAGTTGGGAGGTGCATATTGTAATGACACAGTGAGATATATTTACATATCAAGTATTGCTGATATGTTGAAGCATGTACTGAACAAGATTGGTGGAAACAGATACAAGGTTAAGATTGCTGTAGTCTAGTCTAATTCAATCATTTTTAGTAAGCTTTGAGAACATTTATGGTTGAAGTTGCCGGTGCCAGTGGACCACTTTGTGCTTTAGGCCTGGTGGAGCTTGGTCCACCAGGCTGCTGTTTGGAGTGCCCCGCAGATCCACATACAGTCTGCATATGATATACAGTCTGTTGATCAATTGAACTACAGTAGTTAATTTTTATCATCCGAATGCACCAATATGTGTTCATTCTTCCCAGATGAAGGAACTAGGTAATATTCATCATCTGAATGCACCATCTGAAGCTTTTCCACACTCATGATACACGAGAGGTTTAAAAAACTTTTAAAACTTTTAAAACTTTTTGACCTATGTATTTAAAAGCAATTCTAAAGTTAAAAAGTGTAGCATAGGCCCCTCGCAGAATGTTCTTAATATGATCCTCAGGTTATAGTTTTCTATCTAAAACCACCCCTAGATCTCTTTCTTGATCAGAATTCTTTATAGATCTCTGTGGCTCGATCATAGAAACTGAGTAAATTCGTTACACTGGACCTTCCAGATCGAATACCATGCTGACAGTCTGATATATCATTCAGTACGTCTGCATCTGAAATTGAGCAATACCGGATTTATTATTTGGTTTTATAAATTTTATACTTATAATCTTAACTTATTTCAGAGACCACGAGTAATCTGGGCTTCGAACTCAACAGAAAAGCCTTCCGTAGACCTGCTTCTTTGCTACATAATAGACAAAATTTAGTAAGTATTGATTTATTATGTGTTTGTTTATTTATTTATTTTTTCTTTATATACAAGAAGGTACATTGGGGGAGAGTACAGTGACTTGAAGTTATACATTCTTGTAAAGCAACTAGCACTCATAGCGTTTCGGGCAGATCTAAGTATAGACCAAGGAACTTACCATCTTTTTTATTTCTGATGTTAACATTGTGTAACTGTAGATGAATTGCATTTGTTGATTTGCTCCCAAGTAAGATGTTGTAGGTCCTTTCTATGTTTAGTGTGAGTTTGTTGGTTGACATTAATAAGTGGATTTTTTTTTTAATTTATTGTTTACATCATTATTTAATATGAGTGGGTTGGAGTCTGAGTAGATGAGGTTAGTATCATCATTATCTCATATCTCAGTGATTTTGTCGTAATGGTCAAGTAGCTGTACTGTACAAGTAGAGGACATGAGAGATAGCTGTAAGAGGTATTTCAATATCTTCCTGCTCTAAATCCATGTTGGCCTGGATTGTGGAGGTCATTGGTCACTTGTGTGCTTGTTAATGACTTGTATTCCAGTCTTGTGGGTATCTCCTTTCCCCTACAGGCCAACTGCTTTGTTCTTACCTAGCATTTTGCTTTGTTTGGGTATGAATGTTTGTGTGCCGTATATTTTGCAAAATTTGCCATATATCTCATTATTTACTCCTCTGCCTAGCAACAAGTCTGTCTAATTATACTCATTAACTGTTTTTCAAAGTTCCCCATAGTGTCCTTTATTGAAATCGAGTTCATGAACCGTTTCAATGTTCTTATTTTCTTCTAGATTATATCTTAAAGTATATTTAAATGTTATTGTTATTATTGTTATTAAATGTTATTGTGACATTGCATTGCAATTGAGCTATGTTGTTTACCATACCATTCATTTCGTGAGTATAAGTATAGATGCCACACTTGTGACAGGTAAAACCATGCCTTTTTTGAAAAACAGCACCGTCTGTTGCACGTAAGAGCAACCCACACTATATTATGTTGCGATATTATTTCAATATTTCCGATTGCATTGATAATTTGAATTTTCATAGATTTCAATTTATTTTCATTTCGATTTAATAGTTTTGTGTGACATTGCATTGAAATTGAGCTGTGTTGTTTACCATACTGTTCATTTCATGAGTATATAATTATAATATATTATAATTTCATGAGTATATAATAAGTACTGCTATAAACAATTTTATAACTGCTGCTGATAATGTCAACTGGGAGTCCGAGTTAGGTAACATAGGGGACATCAACCTAGCAGTGCAATCTTTTCTACAAACAACTCTTAGCCTTTATAACACCCACTGTCCTAGGCTTACAAAACAAGTCACAAGCAAAAGGCTTAACAATCCTTGGCTTACAAAAGGAATACTGAAATCCATTAACAAAAAACACGACCTTGAGAAGAAGTATAGGTTAGGAATTGTCTCCAAAGAATTCTCAAAGAATTACTCATTATTACTATCTAAGATAATTAGACGAGCCAAAACTAAATACTACGAAGATAAATTTACTCAAATAAAGAGCAACATTAAACAAACTTGGAGCACAATTTCACAAATATTGGGATCAAAGAAATCTTTAAATAACAAACCGACTCTCCTGTCTAATAACGATGGTCAGCTTTCAGCCTCTGATTCTGCTATTGAGTTCAATAGGTTCTTCTCTTCCATTGGTTCATCCCTTGCAAATGATATTCCATCTTCCAGTACTGACATTAAGGACTATCTTACAGGTAACTATCCACAGTCTCTGTACCTAAAGCCTATTAACTCCACTGACGTCATTGAGATAATCCTTTCCCTTAAAACCAAGTCTGGTGCCCTTGAGGAGATACCAACTTTAATTTACAAAAAAGCCTCCAGATCTTTAGCCCCTGCTATTGCTTTGCTCTTCAACAAGTCACTTGAACTCCAAACCTTTCCAGATATTCTAAAAAAAGCGAGAGTAACGCCTGTCCACAAATGTGGTGACCCCACAGATGTTAACAACTACAGACCTATATCAATCCTGCCAAACTTGTCAAAAATTTTTGAAAAACTTATATATAAGCAGCTTTACTCATATCTAGCCAAACTCAATATACTTAGCCCTTGCCAATATGGCTTCAGACCCAAAAAAAGCACTAACGATGCACTTATTAGTATGCTTAACTCGATTCATACAGCTCTTGATAAAAAGGAGTTCCCTGTTGGGTTATTTGTGGACCTGCGTAAAGCTTTTGATACTGTCAACCACCATAACCTTCTTCTTAAATTACATCATTATGGAGTCAGAGGACACTCCCTACAATACCTCGAGTCCTACCTTACTGACAGGCTCCAATATGTTTCTGTGAATAATACAATTTCTCCCACCCTACCCATCAACATTGGTGTTCCTCAGGGCAGCATACTTGGCCCTCTCCTCTTTCTCATCTACATTAATGACCTTCCAAATGCCTCCCAACACCTCAAACCAATTCTATTTGCTGACGACACAACCTTCATTTACTCCAGTCCTGACCCTCTTGCTCTAAATGCCACAGTAAATACTTAGCTAAATAAAGTCCATCTTTGGCTAACTGCCAACAAACTCACCCTTAACATTGACAAAACTTTCTATATTCTGTTTGGCAATAAATCCTCTAGTCTTATAAATCTCAAAATAAACAATACCCAAATTTGTAACAAATTAGATGGCAAATTCCTTGGCATTCTCATTGACCACAAGCTGAATTTCCAGGGACACATTCTAAATATATCAAAAAAAGTTTCAAAAACTGTGGGCATTCTTTCTAAGATCAGATATTATGTACCACACCCTGCCCTGGTGACTCTCTATTACTCCCTTATCTATCCTTATCTCAACTATGGTATTTGTGCTTGGGGTTCTACTACCCAAAATCACTTACGTCCTCTAATTACCCAACACAAAGCCGCTATTAGAACAATATCCAACTCTGGCCCCAGACATCACTCGGTACCCCTACTCAAATCTCTGAATATGTTAGATATTAAGTCACTGCACATTCTCTCATGTGTATTATACATATATAAAACGCTAAACTATAATGCCAATCCTGATCTTAATAGCTTCATAGAAGGTTGTAACAGAACCCATGAGCACCACACCAGAAATAAATACAGTTTTGATATTCCTAGAGTATGTCTTAATCAAACTAGAAATGCTCTGCAAATCAAGGGGCCCAGAATGTGGAATGACCTTCCCAACCATGTTAAAGACTGTACCTCTCTCAACCAGTTTAAGATAAAAACTAAACACTACCTAATAAATTCCCTGTAATCTACCTCACTCCTCTATTGTCAACCCATGCCTGTTATTTTTTTTTTTTTTTTTTTTTTTTTTTTTTTTAATCAACACTGTTTGTCAACCTATTGCATTTGTGCTGCTTTTTCAGTCATGTTCCCCCTTTTTTTTATCTTTATTTGTATTTGTTCTCAACACTTTTTATTCTTTATGCTCAATTAGTATTAAGTTCTAGATATTAATGTTTTTCTTGCCCGAAACGCATTGCGTAATAGTGGCTTTAGGCATTGTATGTACTAGCTCTATCTATATATCAATTCATTAATGTAACATCACTTGTATGTATATACCTTACCTGAATAAACATCTGAATCTGAATCTGAATCTGAGTATAGTTTATTTTTTTATTTTTTTCATTTCATTTTTTTAGCTGTTCTTATTTTTCAGTGATGGGAATATCAGATCATTTGATGTTCCCAATTTTCTGATGGAAGCATCAGACCATTATAGAATGCATCGGATGAGGTAGTTTGGAATGGTGGGGAGGACGAGAGAGGGGGATGGTGGGGAAGACGAGGGACAGAGGAGAGGGTAATGGTGGGGAGGACGAGCGGACTGGGGATGGTGGGGACAGGGGAATGCTGGAGAGGACAAAGGGACAGGTGAATGGGAGATGGTGGGGGAGGAAGAAGGGACAGGGGAGGGGAAAATGGTAAGGAGGACGATGGGACAGGGAAGTGGGGAGGATGTGGGGACGGGGAAGTGGGAAGGACGAGAGGACTGTGGAATGGGGAATGGCAAAGTGAATTATAATTATATATATTAATTAATTCTTATAAATTTCCAGAAGCCTGTATCAACACCCACACTAATGCAACTGAAAGAGATGTTGAGACAAGTATTGCTGATATGTTGAAGAACGCCCCAAACAAACTCGATGGAAACAGATACAAGGTAAAGTTTGCCAATTTGCTGTAGTCTAATTCAATTTCTTTTTAGTAATCTTTGAGAACATTTATGCTATGAATAAGATAAAATAATGTAACTGATTTTGACTAAATATGTAGATATATTTAATTTTCTGAGCACTAATAATGAAAGAAAACCAAAATAAGAGGTGGCTACTATCTCTAATAATGGGCTGGAATAATGCAGGATATAATAATATATATATATATATATAAATATATATATATATATTTATATATATATATATATTTATTTATATAAATGTCGTACCTAGTAGCCAGAACGCACTTCTCAGCCTACTATGCAAGGCCCAATTTGCCTAATAAGCCAAGTTTTCATGAATTAATTGTTTTTCAACTACCTAACCTACCTAACCTAACCTAACCTAACTTTTTCGGCTACCTAACCTAACCTAACCTATAAAGATAGGTTAGGTTAGGTAGGGTTGGTTAGGTTCGGTCATATATCTATGTTAATTTTAACTCCAATAAAAAAAAATTGACCTCATACATAATGAAATGGGTAGCTTTATCATTTCATAAGAAAAAATTATAGAAAATATATTAATTCATGAAAACTTGGCTTATTAGGCAAATCGGGCCTTGCATAGTAGGCTGAGAAGTGCGTTCTGGCTACTAGGTACGACATAAATATATATATGATATATAGATTCTATTCTATTATTCTATTCTATTCTATTCTATAGTTTTATATAGATTCTTTTAGTTTTTTTTTCTATAATATGGAAAGGGTTTTTAATTAATAAATTAAATATTATATAATAAAATAATGTATTATTGAAAACAATTAGTAACAAACAATATTTCATTACAGGGTGGTGAAGCAAGAAGACATGTGCATCACACAGCAGACTTGGATATGACGAATACTGAAAATGGTGGCGAGCCTGGTGCATGGCGTACCGCTGAATCTTCTCTAATGTCTATATAGAAGAATCTATATGTATATATGTATATATATAATAAATAAAATATATATATATATATATATATATATATATATATATATATATATATATATATATATATATAACCTATATATATATATATATATATATAACCTATATATATATATATATATATATATATGTGTGTATATATATATATATATATATATATATATATATATATATATATATATATATATATATATATATATATATATATATATATATATATAACCAATATATATATATATATATATATATGTGTGTATATATATTATAATATATATATATATATATATATATATATATATATATATATATATATATATATATATATATATATTAGTATATTTTGGTAGCAGTCTTTCCTGTAGACATATATTATTAAATATGACCGAAAAAGTAAGATTAATAATTCTAACACGAATTTTCTCAATCTTTCGTACATTACGCTTCACTGTTGGAGGTAAATCAAAAATCACTTCTCCAAAATTCATTTTTATTTCTAGTCTGACGCGACACGGGCGCGTTTCGTAAAACTTATTACATTTTCAAAGACTTCACAAATACACAACTGATTAGAACTTACGTATCTCTGCTATTATATTTACATTTGAGTGAGGTGGGAGGGATGATGTGGCATATAGTGACGTGGCATTAACACAAGACAGAACATGAGGGGATATTAATAGGGTATTAAAAGTATCAACACAAGACAGAACAGAAACAATGGGTATTGAATAGAAGTGTTTGTAGAAAGCCTATTGGTCCATATTTCTTGATGCTTCTATATTGGAGCGGAGTCTTGAGGTGGGTAGAATATAGTTGTGCAATAATTGGCTGTTGATTGCTGGTGTTGACTTCTTGATGTGTAGTGCCTCGCAAACGTCAAGCCGCCTGCTATCGCTGTATCTATCGATGATTTCTGTGTTGTTTACTAGGATTTCTCTGGCGATGGTTTGGTTATGGGAAGAGATTATATGTTCCTTAATGGAGCCCTGTTGCTTATGCATCGTTAAACGCCTGGAAAGAGATGTTGTTGTCTTGCCTATATACTGGGTTTTTTGGAGCTTACAGTCCCCAAGTGGGCATTTGAAGGCATAGACGACGTTAGTCTCTTTTAAAGCGTTCTGTTTTGTGTCTGGAGAGTTTCTCATGAGTAGGCTGGCCGTTTTTCTGGTTTTATAGTAAATCGTCAGTTGTATCCTCTGATTTTTGTCTGTAGGGATAACGTTTCTATTAACAATATCTTTCAGGACCCTTTCCTCCGTTTTATGAGCTGTGGAAAAGAAGTTCCTGTAAAATAGTCTAATAGGGGGTATAGGTGTTGTGTTAGTTGTCTCTTCAGAGGTTGCATGGCTTTTCACTTTCCTTCTTATGATGTCTTCGATGAAACCATTGGAGAAGCCGTTATTGACTAGAACCTGCCTTACCCTACAGAGTTCTTCGTCGACTTGCTTCCATTCTGAGCTGTGGCTGAGAGCACGGTCGACGTATGCGTTAACAACACTCCTCTTGTACCTGTCAGGGCAGTCGCTGTTGGCATTTAGGCACATTCCTATGTTTGTTTCCTTAGTGTAGACTGCAGTGTGGAAACCTCCGCTCTTTTCCATGACTGTTACATCTAGAAAAGGCAGCTTCCCATCCTTTTCCGTCTCGTAAGTGAAACGCAGCACGGAACTCTGCTCAAATGCCTCCTTCAGCTCCTGCAGATGTCTGACATCAGGTACCTGTGTAAAAATGTCGTCAACATACCTGCAGTATATGGCCGGTTTCAAGTTCATGTCGACTAAGACTTTTTGCTCGATGGTACCCATGTAGAAGTTTGCAAACAGGACACCTAGGGGAGAACCCATGGCGACCCCATCTACTTGCTTATACATGTGCCCATCCGGGCTCAAGAAGGGTGCCTCTTTAGTACAAGCTTGGAGTAGTTTCCTCAGAATACTTTCTGGCATGTCAAGAGGAGTACAGGCTGGATCACGATAGAGATACGTAAGTTCTTATCAGTTGTGTATTTGTGAAGTCTTTGAAAATGTAATAAGTTTTACGAAACGCGCCCGTGTCGCGTCAGACTAGAAATAAAAATGAATTTTGGAGAAGTGATTTTTGATTTACCTCCAACAGTGAAGCGTAATGTACGAAAGATTGAGAAAATTCGTGTTAGAATTATTAATCTTACTTTTTCGGTCATATTTAATAATATATGTCTACAGGAAAGACTGCTACCAAAATATACTAATATTAAAGTGCACGACCCAGCAGCAAGGAATCAAGCCTTCACGATAAAATATCGCCAGGATCTGATTCGTGATCAGATATACAAGGCAGAGAATGAAATCAAAGACAACAAAACGCAACTACTTCATGCTACAAACGAGTGGAGAAATAGCAACATCGACCATAGTATCCGTACCCGCATTGAACAACACCTCGACATCCTCACAAACCAACATCACCTCAGCACTGAAACAAGGATTATCAAGAAACTAACAACATTATATGGAGGACCTATGGCAATTCCACGACCAAGAGATGGCTTCCTGAACCTTGCAGGAATTAACCTCACTGAGGACCAAGTCACTCTCCTAAACCTGGGCATAAACTGTCATGTTATGTCCAGACCGAGTGAAATGGCCCGGAAAGTAGAGTTGGAAATTCTGTTGGACGACATATTCGACCTCGAGACACAAAAGAAGGTCACTACCAAAGATACCTTACAAGCAGAACTTATTGCAGAAGGAGGAAAGAATCGAGGCAACTACAGAAGCACCATACTGTCCCCCGAGCTTAAAGCGGCAGCTAAAAGCCTTCGTGAGAACAAGGAGATAGTTGTCAGGAGAGGTGACAAGTCGCCAATATATGTCATTCTTAAAAAAGACGAATATCTGGCGAAAATGAACATTATACTCTCTGACCAAACTAAGTTCCAAAGGGTAACGAAGGACACTACAGCCGAATTAAAAGCAAAGGTCAACAAACTGATCGAAACTGTGAACGCCAAGAAATCCGGACTCCACCTGCCAAA
>NC_091203.1:9569003-9589003 GCF_040958095.1 Procambarus clarkii | reverse complement strand
AGACGGTGGGCACAAACCTCACGCCTCTAGCAACATGACCAGCTGATACCTCTAACTGTCAGACGTCGTGATTTTCCAATGCCTCTAGCGATGCAATCGGCTGGGCGTTTCAAAGTTCGTTGCTGGCTCTTTGCACACCAGCTACCGCCTCCAGGATCACTAACATCCCCGCCTTAATGCTCACACACACATCAACTAATGCTTAAATGAGTTTTTGGCTCCTAGCCTAATATCCTGTCACTTATATAATAAAATGATGAGTAGAAATATTCACAACATATAAAATACTCTAGCTCGCTTAGATCAAAGGGGTAAAGGGAAGGACAATTATCTACCTTATTTCACTCCAACCATGAAGCTGACTCGTCCTCTGTTGAGGGATGTTGAGGTTCCTGGTCCTGGCGTCTGCTCTGCCGTTGACTAGTTCCCACCACACACACAGGTTCCTCCGTCGCCTTCGTGGTAACGCGTCCTCACCGTGCTAATTCCCAACAGGTACTGCCTTCCTCCTCCTCTTCTCTGGGGCACTGGAGACAGGTACCTCCGTCATCGTCCTCCACTCTCACTGGCACTGCCGCCACCTCGCAGTCCATCACAGCTTCCCCTCGCCTCACTGTCAGTAGATTTGGCCCGTCCATAGCTACTCGCTTGATGTAGAATACGTGGTCCTCTGGGCATTCCAGACGTCACCAGCCCAACGTTCCCTCTGCTGCAGACTCTTGATAGAGCTCTTAGCTCTCTGATCCGGTCCGTCCTTGCCTCTGGGCACTCCACGAAAGTTGGATGGCTTCTCAGACTGTCTGCAGAATCGAAGCGGAGCTTGAATCTACTGGTAAGAGCTCTCTAGATCCGGAGCTCGCTCAAGCGCGTCTTCCCTCTATGACGGCTCGTGACGTACTCTTCCTGCCCAGGCGCCAGCCGCCCCCCCCCCCCCGAGCCCTCCGCCTCGTGACATCACACCGCCCGAGGGCCCTCGTCATTGGTCACTTCCGGCACGTGACCTCACCTGGCCAATCAGGTGCCGGGAAGCGTCAGGACGTCTTGGCGGGAAACAGGATGGCTGGACACCGTCCTGTGCCTCAAAAGGCGTAATTAAGCCCCTTGCAATATCAAACTTAGCTGGCCATTTTACAGTCAGCTTAATCACGCTCCACGCTTTCCCACACATGAAAATGTTCCCTGAACATCAGAGAATTCTTAGGCTACGGAGATATGACTCTTCTAAGCTGGGAAGGAAGAAACATAGGGATGGACACCGTCACAGTATGTCCACACCACGTACATGTGTATGTCCACACCACGTACATGTGTATGTCCACACCACGTACATGTGTATGTCCACACCACGTACATGTGTATGTCCACACCACGTACATGTGTATGTCCACACCACGTACATGTGTATGTCCACACCACGTACATGTGTATGTCCACACCATGTACATGTGTATGTCCACACCACGTACATGTGTATGTCCACACCACATACATGTTTATGTCCACACCATGTACATGTGTATGTCCACACCACGTACATGTGTATGTCCACACCAGCTGACATGACACGCCGTACATGACTGGTCAGTTTCCCAGGTGAAGCTGCAGTCCCATTGCCCGAAACGCTATGCATACTAGTGGCTTTAGGTACTGTATGTACTAGCTCTTATCTATAAATCAATCAGAATATTTGTATATTGTATAATCAATCAGTGAAGCGGTCAGCTGACTCGCCAGTCAGCTGACCGCTTCACTTTCACCTGGTGAGTGCGCGCGCGTCCAGCCCCCTAGTACACGGGAACCGTTTTCTATGTCGGGTCACCAGAACACATGGTTAAGAAATGAACGCTGAAACTAATTACAACTTGCTTTTGAAAGATTTAGATTTGATTTAATTAGTAATTGGTCAATGACATGGAAATAGGTGATGAATTGAGGCCTAACTTTTCTTTTTATTTTTTTTTTAACTAATGTGAAAGGTTAACTCTATATACGGGTGATGGTTAAGATCAAATTTCAACTGACATATCTATACTCTGGACAAAATTAATCTAAAAAATGTCAGCAATGAGATATCCAAAGCTACCAAACTGACCAAGACAAAAAAGGATATACACTCAACATATACATATACAACTCATGGAAATACATTCATGTATACATATGTATACATGAATGCAGGGATATACACATTTGGTTCAAGTTCAAGTATGTTTATTGAGACAAGAGAGAAATACATCTCGAAGGGATAGAGTAACTTAGGCTATTTCTACCCCCCACCCCTCCCACACACATCTGGTAGCTGAGCAAATCCACAAGGGCTGTGACGAGGATTTGAACCTGCGTCCGGGAGCATCCCAGACACTGCCTTAATCGACTGAGCTACGACAGGGTAAAAGGGTTGAAACCGAAGATTAAGGCAGTGTCTGGGATGCTCCCGGACGCAGGTTCGAATCCTCGTCATGGCCCTTGTGGATTTGTTCATTTGATGCATCACGTTAGTGTGATCTGGTAGTTGAGGTGTAAGCTGAGGGGTCTGGTAGCTGAGTGGATAGTACGCAGGACTCGTAATTCTATGACCCGGGTTCGATTCTCGGACCAGGCAGAAACAAATGGGCAAAGTTTCTTTAACCCTGAATGCCCATGTTACCTAGCAGTAAACAGGTACCTGGGAATTAGACAGCTGTCACGGAGCTGCTTCCTTGGGGGGGGGTTGTATGTAAAAAAAAAAATATATAAAAAATTAGTTAGTAGTTAGTAACAGTTGAGACAGGCCGGAAGAGCAAAGCTCAACCCCCGCAAGCACAACTAGGTGAATACATCATCGAGAGGTGTATCCCAGTTTTCGGTGTATATACATTAAGGGTTTAGTCCTATGTATTCTGGAGTACTTGCTGGTTGGTCAGTAAGGTATTGCGGTGTTCTTAATAGCCCCTCCTCCTTGCCCCTCATGAGGTTGAGAGAGCTGAAGCACAATGCCTTCGTCAACACACCAGTAAGGGGTCGCGACCAACCGTGGACCCTTCGGCGCCATTGATGAGAAAGCCCATCATCCCCCAAAAGTCTGGTTCTTCCCGGTCCTAATTGAAGGAAACGGGAAGGAAAATATAGGGACGTGTTACGGCCCTCTTGGGTCGCAACTGGGTTCTTTCTCTGATGTTAATAGAGTTTGGGTATCCGGCCCCAAGTTAGTAGTGGCTTTCAAGGGGTGTGCTCCGTAACGCAAGTAAATTAAAGGGGACGGGATAAAACTGCACTTAAACTTAAATATATAATTATTCCATCACCAATAAATAAGTATATAAACCGTCACAATCGGGGTTGCTATTACTACACTTATTTACAATAACTTCTTCTTCGAAGACACGGGATGCTCCACGGTGCTCAACGATGCTTAGCCCTTGATCCTCTTCTCGTGGCCTCTCGACGAATCCTTGGATTCTCCTAGCGAGTCTACCCCGGCCACAGGCCAGCCAAATCACAGTCCCACAGGGTGTACCATCGTGGAGGCCGTCAACCACAAATCCAGCCTGTAGCTGGCAGGTTCCAATCAGCTACTCTGCGTAGGCCACTCCACGACCGATACTAGGGTTGCGAGCCCTAGGCAGGAGCCTCGTGTGATTCTACAGATCACTCTCTTCACCACAACACCCCAGTGGCTAGTCTTCTCCACCAGTCAGCCCCGGGTACGACAATCCCTGGTTCTGCCACCTCACAGGCAGGCTAACACATCAGTGTTCATCCGAGGGGGGTGACTCACAGCTTCAGCAGCAAATGCGTGGAGGTTCTATGGCTGCCTTGGGTAGACTGATCCAACGTACATTACAGCAGTCCCAGGTCGACTCTGTAATCAGACACGTCATTAGTACTGATGACACTCTAGGGCACCTCACTCACAGGCTTAGACACAAACGTCCACCTATCCGCTCCATAGATGGCGTTGCTGTCCAAGCGTCACCTCACCAGAGGTCAGCAGCGGCTGTGTTATGAGCTGATCAGGACGGGAAACTAGCCCTTGTGGCCAGTATATCTCGTCCTCACTAGATGGCGTCGTCCATTTGGAGGGGGGTTTCGGGAGCTGACCCACAGATGGCGCGGTCGTCACTGCTCCGTGCTCGGACGCTGGGCTCGGGTCCGTAACAGGACGCGATCTACCCCCCTAAAGAGGGATTACATCCGCACGTATCCGGTGCTATAGGAAGTGTGTGGGGGTTTGGTCGGCCGCTGTAACAAGGTCCACGGTGAATGCCGTCGGCCGCCATGCAGCGCCGCAAAGTCCCGATGGTCACTTGCCTGGGGGCCCCCACGGGCATAGGACATGCTCTTTGTGGAAGCAGAATGTTGAAATATTTAGGTCTTCTTGCAAGCACATTTATATAATACCTACATCCTGGTGGGGGGATTAAATACTACATATTTAAGATATATATTTCCAGGTGAATAACCCTTTCAGCAGAAATATCATGTAATGTTTTGAGTGGAGCAGAAAAGGGGAAGAGAGCTGGTGAGGAGGAGAAAATAGGAAAACTTCCAAAATTAACATCGTGGCTCAACACAGGTACAAGGATAGCAACTCATACCATCTTCTTCTTGAGGTTATCTTGAGATGATTTCGGGTCATTTTTTTTTTTGTCCCCCTGCAGCCCAGTCTTCGACTAGGCCTCCACCCCCAGGAAGCGGCCCGTGACAGCTGACTAACACCCAGATACCTATTTACTGCTAGGTAATAGGGGCATAGGGTGAAAGAAACTCTGCCCATTGTTTCTCGCCGGCGCCCGGGATCGAACCCGGGACCACAGGATCACAAGCCCAGCGTGCTGTCCGCTCGGCCGACCGGCTCCCTTAGGACCATTCCTTCAGATATAGCATCCACTCCTGCAATGTCAGTCACTAGTACGGTTCCTTCAGATATAACATCCACATCAGCATCCACTCCTGCAATGTCAGCCACTAGTACTGTTCCTTCAGATATAACATCCACATCAGCATCCACTCCTGCTACCAATCATCCAGTTTCAGCAGACATACCATCATTGCCTGTTGCTGCTACTGCTGGTGACATTTTACAAGAGGAAATACCCTAATCTTTAACAGTAAAGGAGCTTGCAATCCAACAGACAGATCCGGGGATATGGAGCATTAATGATACTAACACAATAGATGACTGAAGTCGTAGTGGGCCCCTCATCATGTCAGAATCACGATAGCAACCTTTCAAACTCACGCTGAGTTTATAAAACAGCTGGAGTAGAGAATATGAAAGCAAGGTATTTATCAAACAATGTATTCAAATGTTAACTGCGGAATGGCGAGTGTATAAAACGTGAATGGCTACTCTAGTCACCATCCCAAGGTTGTTTGTACTGAGTTGTATGTCGCCTATTGTCCAAGAAAGAATCTCCCTTTGCTACATTGGGGTTCAATGACTAGAAGCACAGCAATGATTTTGTAGAACATGAACATGGAGAAGAACACCGCAAGTGCATTACAGCATATTTGATAAGGCATAAAGAAACTGGAGGTGTACATTCTTTATTACTTGAGCACCATCGGTCAGAGCAGGAATATTGGCATGAAGTATCGACACATGTGGCTTCTGTAATTCGCTTTCTTGCCTCTATAGGTTTGCCATTTTGTGGAGAAAATCAGATTATTGGGTCAGCAAAAACTGGCAACTATTTAATTATACAAGAGCTGCTGAATGAATTTGACCCATTCCTGGAATAACATCTCAAAATGTATGGAAATCCTGGAAAAGGGAATCCGTTATATATATGTGAAAATATTTCTGAGGAATTTATTGAATTAATGGGACAACAGGTTTTTTGTACTATTCTTGAAGAAGTAAAAGTGTCAAAGTATTATTCAGTAAATGTAGATTCCATTCCAGACATTTCACACACAGACCAACTGACATTTACTGTCCGACACATTAAAGGCTGTGAGTCTGTGGAACGTTTCTTGATGTTCATCTCCATCTTTTCTCATGGAGCAATGGATCTAACAGACATCGTCGTGGATTTTCTTAATGAGAACAAAATTCCAGTATCAAACTGCCGTGGTCAGTCCCACGGCAGTTTGTGCCTCAAATATGTCTGGACGATATACTGGATTGCAAGCACGGATTTATCAACTTAATGAAATTGAAATTGAAATTAATTTGAGGTAAAATTCACACAAAGGGATGAGGTAGCTCAAGCTATTCTCACCCCGTTCAGTACAACATGTTAATACATATATATAGACACACATGACAAACAATAAACATATTACCGAACATTCCGAGAGATAAACATATACATTTCCTCCTTTACACAAGTAGTATGGTATCAGCTTAATGAGTTTTGCCATGTATGTCCCCTGTGCTGGACACAGCCTGAACTTGGTGGGAGTAAAAGCAGCAGTGTTGTCTACAGACTGTCAAATTCTTTGTCTTTGTTCAGCATCTGTATTAATTTTTTTGTTGGCTCTACTCATCGCTGGAATGTATTGACATCTTTAGGAAAATATTGTGTTGTCAAGCGTTTGTTTGACACAGTATGGTCAGCACTTTTTAATGCTGTTAATGGTCTGTATGGGGGAGTTTCGAAAAAATAAAACACGCACTGGATTCTCTTATCAGCTGACGATGAACAGCAAGTGAATACAAGACGAGAGGCAGAAGAATTGAACAAAATACAATGGAAAACCTAGAAACAATCTTTCTCGCAATTCTTTGGAATGACATACTAGAAAGAATGAACAAAACAAACAAGGTCCTGCAATCAAAGGCTGTGAACATCCTTGTTGCCACGAATCTTCTAGAGTCTATGAATACCTATCTTCAGGAAACTAGAGAAAATTTAGTGAATATAAATTCAAAGCCAACAGTGTGTCTAGATACAGATTACAGTGATGGGAAAAAACGGGAACGAAAACGAAGTGTGCGTGTCAGTAGATATGATGGGTCAGCAGAAGAGATACTTTCATTAAAACCGAAAAATTCAAGGTGGAAACTTTCCTCCCTATTCTGGACACTCAAATCTTTGAACCGACAAAACGTGCAACCCAGCAAACACAAATCATCTACACAACGTTCGCCTATCTCTTCCCATAGGTGTG
The DNA here is from genome assembly GCF_040958095.1 of Procambarus clarkii. Lineage (NCBI taxonomy): Eukaryota > Metazoa > Arthropoda > Malacostraca > Decapoda > Cambaridae > Procambarus > Procambarus clarkii. Next base: position 9,581,905 of record NC_091203.1, on the reverse strand, counting down.
GGAATGATTTGCATTGAGAATGGTGCAGGAGAGCCTTTGAGAAACTTTTACTCAAAAAATCCAAACACAAAGGTTTAATTATAAATTGTTTTTCTACAATTATTTTCTTCCAAATGTAAAACAAATAGTTTTTACATGTTTAAATATAAAATTTATGGTGTTTTTTTTGTAAAATTCATTAATAAATTGTGAATGATATATATTGGCTGAGTGAAACCTTTAAAATCCATTTAGTTATAATTTGAACAGAAAAAAGTATTTTTCAAAATTTTCTAAAAATTGCTCTTTTTAACACAATTTGACTCCTTATACATTCCACTAAACACTATATCATGTTTAAATATATAATTTATGTATTATTCTCTAAAATAATTTATATAAATTATATAAGGTGCTGGAAAGTGGTGTTAAAAATTCTGAAAACATTTTGTTGTGTTAATATGTTCTTATTAACTATGTCTCAAGTTCACAGTTTATCAAACAAGAATATTAACATTCGTCAACTCTTAAAATCTTATATGTTATCTTGCTGGTGCAAAAAAGGGTGAATCTTTAGGAACAGCTATAATATCTATATATCACAAATGGTGTTTTCCCTAACTCAAACAATGTAGGGTTTATTATTCTACACATATTTCTAATGACTCTTAGATGTTTACATTCTCTGAAGTATAATTGTGAAGGCTGTGTCCATCACTCTCAACACAGATTCTTAAACTCGTCTCTGCAGGTTCAACTATATAATTAGTTTCCATTTTGAATCTCCATGGACATTTGTATCCAAAATGAAACCAATGTGGTTTCCTTCAGCGCCTTCAGCCAGCACATTTGCTCATTCATTTCCACAGATTCCAACAAGGTAGGGGATTTACAGAAATTTGTATATTCATATTGTTATATATTAAAAATATGAATGCAGTTCAATATGATAAGACAAATACATGAGTTTATGATAAATTCGTTTTCTGTGATATACCATTGATATGCTCTTTTTTTCTTTAAACGGCAGACTAAACTAAAGTGCTCACATCAACAGATTTGATGTATAAATGGTCAACGCTCAACAGAGTTAGTATAAATGTATTAGTATAAATCTTACTTGTCTCATTGTTAATTCACATTCAATGTCAACTTGTGGTTGCATTGTACAAGGCCAACACAGATGATCGAAGGAAACTAACTCTGCTCTAGTTCCATGAAGTTGCTATTTGGTCTTTACTCAATGCATTGTACATGCATTGTACAAGGCCAACACAGATGATCGAAGGAAACTAACTCTGCTCTAGTTCCATGAAGTTGCTATTTGGTCTTTATTGAAATTTGACAAGGCAGAGTGGCCTGCAACAACTACACCATCTCCACATCTAGTTCATGCTCCAGACATAAATCATGACACTGGTCCTGTGTATCCTGCTGCTGACCCGTCAACACCTGGCCCGTCGGGTGTGAGGCGCCCTCTCTTCACGTCTACACCTAGTGCTGAAGCTGAATCTGATGAAGATCATTCATATTCCACATTAGTGTTTGAAAACAATAGTGAGAGCGACGATTCAGACAGTAGTTTATTGCCAACCCAGAGACAACAGCGACGTGTTGTTATAGCAGAGACTCGCCTGAACTATAAATTGAAACATGAGCTGGTAAAAATCCCCAAACGTCGCAGGTGTGAAGTGTGTTCAAAGTCGGGTATCAGGAAGGAAACTGGTATAGCGTGCAAGACATGCGATGTTCCACTTTGCGTCATACCTTGTAATTACACCACTTATCACAGGAAAAGGGTGTATTGGGTGGACAAGAAATAACCACCTACATCAGCTTCACTCCACCTAGGAACATCTGTTGAGCAACTTCAGGAATCAGTACCTGAAGGAGGTGGAGTGGAGATAAAATGCTCAACTTATTTTACTACAATCGTCTTTGCTTTGGTAAGTACACATAATTGTCTTAGATTGTTTCAGTATTGTAGTCTATTTTCTTAGGAATATTTTGATACCTAAATGAGAACTGTAGCACGAAAACTAAAGTAAGTATACATGAAACAAGAGAAACTTTTTTTGTGGGTGTTGCGGGTGTGAGTTGGAGTGTCAAGAGCGGGTTCCGGTTGTGTGTTTTCCGTCATCTCTACAGCTGTGAATTCCAAGGAATTGTATTTGATATGCATATGTCTGTGTAGGGAATTTTATTCCGAATACTATACAAAAAAAAACGGTGTGAAACAAGTATAAACTTGAAAAACATGAGCAAAGTAAAAACTTTTGACGCTCACGGGTACAAACACGCGTAAGATTTTATTCGCCGCAAATTTATTTGACGCTGTGTTGGCCAACTCTACCCATGTTCTTATAGAACTTTCTATTGCGAACACATTGCTATAAAAATGAAATACGTAGCTCCAGAAATAATGTCAGGACAGTGAAATCAGTATAAACATTCAAAGCCCTGCATCACACCAGTGTCTTCCCTGCTGAAATCACGGCTAATGCTTCGCCCAGTTCCCACACTCGTGCGGGTCACCCGATACCATAATTAGACATTGATAGGCATATGTCTGGGTGGGGAATTTTATTGTGAGTTCAGTGATATCAAAATGAGCGCTGTAGGATGACTGTGAGGCTGGCAACAAACGAAAGAGTATGAACATTTACTTCCTGTTTGGGTGTCACGGCGAGTCATCTTCGTGTTTATTTACTTCGTGGTGGGATACCAAATGCTTCGGTGACATTTTATGCATATGATCTTGTAGAGAATTTTATTGCCAACGCATTGATACCAAAATGAAAAACGTAGCTCGAGAATTGAGGTTAGCAGCGTGAAAAGATTATAAACTTTTTTGTGTTTACGCTTGAGCACAACCCGCTTGTTTTTCCAGCTAGTGCCACCAGGCACCAGTACACACCATAATGCACCAGTACACATCATATGGCACCAGTACACACCATAAGGCACCAGAACACACACCATAAGGCACCAGTACACACCATAATGCACCAGTACACACCATAATGCACCAGTACACACCATAATGCACCAGTACACACCATAAGGCACCAGTACACAATAAGGCACCAGTACACACAATAATGCACCAGTACACACCATAAGGCACCAGTACACTCCATACGGCACCAGTACGCACCATAAGGCACTAGAGCACACCATAAGGCACCAGTACACACCATAAAGCACCAGTATACACCATAAGGCCCCAGTACACACCATAAGGTACGAGTACACACTATAAGGCACCAGTACACACCTACAGGTATTTGTTTCTGGTGTGGTGCTCATGGGATCTGTTACAACCTTCTAGGAAGCTTTTAGGGTCAGGATTGACATTACAGTGCAGCGTTTTATATATATAAAATACACATGAGAGTATGTGCAGGGACTTAATATCTAACATATTCAGAGATTTGAGTAAGGGGTCCATATATACTGCCCGGTTGCCTGAAATGCTATATGCCTACTATATTGGCTTTAGGTATTGTATGCACTAGCTCTATCTATAAATCCAATATTATGTTTGTAAATCAACTATGTATGTACTTTCCTGAATAAAATTGACTTTACTCTACACTTATATGCTATGTGGATTTGTTATCCCCTATCGTTTGGGAGAAAAAAAATGACTAATACGTTTGGCGAATGACTTTGACTTCAACTTCACTTTGACTTCGTTCATGTCATCGTATTTTCCGTAATATATAAAGGTTATGACAATGCAATTATATTATTGTGTGCAAATAATTTGGAAATTTCATGTACCCTAAAAATAGTAAAATAAAGAATAAGAATAATTAAATAATTGTTGTAGTAAATTGTCACACGTTCATCATACGCAAACGAACACACAGTGTGGAGCGTCAGTAGACCAAGGTCCGCGCCATTTTAAAACACGGCTTCGAATGTAAGTAATGTTTTTCTCGTACTAACACTGTGTTATGCAATAGATTAGGTCTTGAATTCACAAATTTAGTTGTTACATCTGACAGAGTATGTTAGACGGTGTAATGCTGGTCCATGTTGACGTATTTGTGGGCTTGATTGGTTTACATGTGATGGCACACAATATCGGCACCCCACAACATGCTGTTGAAGTTGGAATGCATGGCATAGGCTCCTCACACAATGTTCTTTATGTGGTCCTCAGGTGATAGTTTTCTATTTAGAATCACTCCTAGATCTCTTTCTTTATCAGAATTCCTTAAAGATTTCTCACATGGTTTTCCGAATGATAGATTGTGGGCTGTAAGGGACAGGTTTGATGTATGGATTAGTTGATAGAAGTTCCAGTCCACCTGTAGACAGGGATCTCACATCAGCTTGTATATTATACAAGGATAAGATTTGATAAATTCAGTTATTTGACTGAACACTGGCTCTGTTTAAATCAGAGATTTAAACATACATAGTCTAACCTAGTTCCATAACTAACAGCCATTAGCCATTAGCCATTCATGCACAGCCATCAGCTGGGCCATAGACCGGCAATTTTGCTTTTTTCCCAAGCCGGTCTGTTTTTTTTCGATGCCTCAGAGGCCCATGCACAGGTCCGTTCAAGGGGATTAAATAGCCGTTCTATGGCCCCAGGGTTTGTATTTTATCAAACTCTTATTAGAATAATAGATCTCGTAATAATTTTGCAAAAATAGTGGCATTTACTATTTTAAAAAGCTCGGGTGCAGGGGGGGGGGGGTTATGTAAAAGCCTGGTTTGTGCCTCGGAGAGGCTATGGGATCCAGTAAGATCGTCCTTCCTTTCCTCCCTAGAATCTGGATGTAGCAGGTGCTCAATTGTCAAAAGTGAAAAATTGGTTTTGTCTTCCGAATGCACCATTTCTGTAAATTTGCTAATAATCTTTTAAAAATAGTAAATGCCATTATTTTTGCAAAATTATTACGAGATCTATTATACTAATAACGGTTTGATAAAATACAGTAGACTGCCTACTGGATAATAGTTCCAGTCCACCTGTAGACAGGGATCTCACATCAGCTTGTATATTATACAAGGATAAGATTTGATAAATTCAGTTATTTGACTGAACACTGGCTCTGTTTAAATCAGAGATTTAAACATACATAGTCTAACCTAGTTCCATAACTAACAGCCATTAGCCATTAGCCATTCATGCACAGCCATCAGCTGGGCCATAGACCGGCAATTTTGCTTTTTTCCCAAGCCGGTCTGTTTTTTTTCGATGCCTCAGTGGCCCATGCACAGGTCCGTTCAAGGGGATTAAATAGCCGTTCTATGGCCCCAGGGTTTGTATTTTATCAAACTCTTATTAGAATAATAGATCTCGTAATAATTTTGCAAAAATAGTGGCATTTACTATTTTAAAAAGCTCGGGTGCAGGGAAGGGGGGGTTATGTAAAAGCCTGGTTTGTGCCTCGGAGAGGCTATGGGGTCCAGTAAGATCGTCCTTCCTTTCCTCCCTAGAATCTGGATGTAGCAGGTGCTCAATTGTCAAAAGTGAAAAATTGGTTTTGTCTTCCGAATGCACCATTTCTGTAAATTTGCTAATAATCTTTTAAAAATAGTAAATGCCATTATTTTTGCAAAATTATTACGAGATCTATTATACTAATAACGGTTTGATAAAATACAGTAGACTGCCTACTGGATAATAGTTCCAGTCCACCTGTAGACAGGGATCTCACATCAGCTTGTATATTATACAAGGATAAGATTTGATAAATTCAGTTATTTGACTGAACACTGGCTCTGTTTAAATCAGAGATTTAAACATACATAGTCTAACCTAGTTCCATAACTAACAGCCATTAGCCATTAGCCATTCATGCACAGCCATCAGCTGGGCCATAGACCGGCAATTTTGCTTTTTTCCCAAGCCGGTCTGTTTTTTTTCGATGCCTCAGTGGCCCATGCACAGGTCCGTTCAAGGGGATTAAATAGCCGTTCTATGGCCCCAGGGTTTGTATTTTATCAAACTCTTATTAGAATAATAGATCTCGTAATAATTTTGCAAAAATAGTGGCATTTACTATTTTAAAAAGCTCGGGTGCAGGGGGGGGGGGTTATGTAAAAGCCTGGTTTGTGCCTCGGAGAGGCTATGGGATCCAGTAAGATCGTCCTTCCTTTCCTCTCTAGAATCTAGATGTAGCAGGTGCTCAATTGTCAAAAGTGAAAAATTGGTTTTGTCTTCCGAATGCACCATTTCTGTAAATTTGCTAATAATCTTTTAAAAATAGTAAATGCCATTATTTTTGCAAAATTATTACGAGATCTATTATACTAATAACGGTTTGATAAAATACAGTAGACTGCCTACTGGATAATAGTTCCAGTCCACCTGTAGACAGGGATCTCACATCAGCTTGTATATTATACAAGGATAAGATTTGATAAATTCAGTTATTTGACTGAACACTGGCTCTGTTTAAATCAGAGATTTAAACATACATAGTCTAACCTAGTTCCATAACTAACAGTCATTAGCCATTAGCCATTCATGCACAGCCATCAGCTGGGCCATAGACCGGCAATTTTGCTTTTTTCCCAAGCCGGTCTGTTTTTTTTCGATGCCTCAGTGGCCCATGCACAGGTCCGTTCAAGGGGATTAAATAGCCGTTCTATGGCCCCAGGGTTTGTATTTTATCAAACTCTTATTAGAATAATAGATCTCGTAATAATTTTGCAAAAATAGTGGCATTTACTATTTTAAAAAGCTCGGGTGCAGGGGGGGGGGTTATGTAAAAGCCTGGTTTGTGCCTCGGAGAGGCTATGGGATCCAGTAAGATCGTCCTTCCTTTCCTCCCTAGAATCTGGATGTAGCAGGTGCTCAATTGTCAAAAGTGAAAAATTGGTTTTGTCTTCCGAATGCACCATTTCTGTAAATTTGCTAATAATCTTTTAAAAATAGTAAATGCCATTATTTTTGCAAAATTATTACGAGATCTATTATACTAATAACGGTTTGATAAAATACAGTAGACTGCCTACTGGATAATAGTTCCAGTCCACCTGTAGACAGGGATCTCACATCAGCTTGTATATTATACAAGGATAAGATTTGATAAATTCAGTTATTTGACTGAACACTGGCTCTGTTTAAATCAGAGATTTAAACATACATAGTCTAACCTAGTTCCATAACTAACAGCCATTAGCCATTAGCCATTCATGCACAGCCATCAGCTGGGCCATAGACCGGCAATTTTGCTTTTTTCCCAAGCCGGTCTGTTTTTTTTCGATGCCTCAGTGGCCCATGCACAGGTCCGTTCAAGGGGATTAAATAGCCGTTCTATGGCCCCAGGGTTTGTATTTTATCAAACTCTTATTAGAATAATAGATCTCGTAATAATTTTGCAAAAATAGTGGCATTTACTATTTTAAAAAGCTCGGGTGCAGGGGGGGGGGGTTATGTAAAAGCCTGGTTTGTGCCTCGGAGAGGCTATGGGATCCAGTAAGATCGTCCTTCCTTTCCTCCCTAGAATCTGGATGTAGCAGGTGCTCAATTGTCAAAAGTGAAAAATTGGTTTTGTCTTCCGAATGCACCATTTCTGTAAATTTGCTAATAATCTTTTAAAAATAGTAAATGCCATTATTTTTGCAAAATTATTACGAGATCTATTATACTAATAACGGTTTGATAAAATACAGTAGACTGCCTACTGGATAATAGTTCCAGTCCACCTGTAGACAGGGATCTCACATCAGCTTGTATATTATACAAGGATAAGATTTGATAAATTCAGTTATTTGACTGAACACTGGCTCTGTTTAAATCAGAGATTTAAACATACATAGTCTAACCTAGTTCCATAACTAACAGCCATTAGCCATTAGCCATTCATGCACAGCCATCAGCTGGGCCATAGACCGGCAATTTTGCTTTTTTCCCAAGCCGGTCTGTTTTTTTTCGATGCCTCAGTGGCCCATGCACAGGTCCGTTCAAGGGGATTAAATAGCCGTTCTATGGCCCCAGGGTTTGTATTTTATCAAACTCTTATTAGAATAATAGATCTCGTAATAATTTTGCAAAAATAGTGGCATTTACTATTTTAAAAAGCTCGGGTGCAGGGGGGGGGGGGGGTTATGTAAAAGCCTGGTTTGTGCCTCGGAGAAGCTATGGGATCCAGTAAGATCGTCCTTCCTTTCCTCCCTAGAATCTGGATGTAGCAGGTGCTCAATTGTCAAAAGTGAAAAATTGGTTTTGTCTTCCGAATGCACCATTTCTGTAAATTTGCTAATAATCTTTATAAAATAGTAAATGCCATTATTTTTGCAAAATTATTGCGAGATCTATTATACTAATAACGGTTTGATAAAATACAGTAGACTGCCTACTGGATAATAGTTCCAGTCCACCTGTAGACAGGGATCTCACATCAGCTTGTATATTATACAAGGATAAGATTTGATAAATTCAGTTATTTGACTGAACACTGGCTCTGTTTAAATCAGAGATTTAAACATACATAGTCTAACCTAGTTCCATAACTAACAGCCATTAGCCATTAGCCATTCATGCACAGCCATCAGCTGGGCCATAGACCGGCAATTTTGCTTTTTTCCCAAGCCGGTCTGTTTTTTTTCGATGCCTCAGTGGCCCATGCACAGGTCCGTTCAAGGGGATTAAATAGCCGTTCTATGGCCCCAGGGTTTGTATTTTATCAAACTCTTATTAGAATAATAGATCTCGTAATAATTTTGCAAAAATAGTGGCATTTACTATTTTAAAAAGCTCGGGTGCAGGGGGGGGGGGGTTATGTAAAAGCCTGGTTTGTGTCTCGGAGAGGCTATGGGATCCAGTAAGATCGTCCTTCCTTTCCTCCCTAGAATCTGGATGTAGCAGGTGCTCAATTGTCAAAAGTGAAAAATTGGTTTTGTCTTCCGAATGCACCATTTCTGTAAATTTGCTAATAATCTTTTAAAAATAGTAAATGCCATTATTTTTGCAAAATTATTACGAGATCTATTATACTAATAACGGTTTGATAAAATACAGTAGACTGCCTACTGGTTTTACCTGTAATAAGGTTTGATACAGATGATTATGATTATGGTTTTGGCCTCCACCACCCTCTCACCTAACTTGTTCCAACCATGTCTACCACGCTGCTTGCGAAAGTTAATTTTCTAATATTTCTGTGGCATCTTTGTTTGGTTACCTTTTACAATATTTTCTTTTTATTCTACCATCTAGTTTTGGCATTTTATGCCTCTAACCTGGGAGGTTAGAGGCATATTGGCAAGTCTATACCTTTACCAGTTGATGTGATTCTTTAGATATGGGCACCATATCTCCAGGTGTCCTACACAATTAGCTTTAATTAAATTTTCCAAAATTATCACTTACACTTGTAATACAGGGTTCTAGGTTCCCTATAGTGTCCTTTATTGAAATAGAGTTTAACAACAATTTCAATGTCCCTATTTTCTTTTAGATTATATCTCAACATATAATTAATGTCCAACAGGACATGATTACTCTTTCCAATGGGAGGATGGTATTGAATATTTGATCTAGTACTGATGGAATAATTTATATAATAATCACTAGAAATTATTTCGATAAGAATTTGAATTTATGCATGTCTTTGTTTTGGCATGCCTCTATTTCCATATGTTACATTTCTGCATGTCTCCAATTCTGGAAGTGTTCACTTTTGCATGTGCCTGACAAGGATGTTATATGCACCAGCTTTAATTATCACACATTGTATATAATGAATGACTTATTTTTAGAATTTTAATACATATTGCATCTGTCAATACATTATTAACAATAATATAGGTAATATGGTAGTCTAATGTAGAAATTTGACACTCTTTAACAGAATGTACGAGTATAAGCGAAAAAAGCGACTCCAATACAACAACAGATGGATGCAAGTATCAAGAAGGCTAAAACGTATACACAAAATGCATCCAAATACAGCTGTACACACTAGTGAACCCATTAATCTTACTGAGGCAGCATCAAGTTCAGAGATTGAGTCGTCAGACAATGACATTAGTTCTTTTGAAGCCGAGTCAAATCAAGAGTATGGATTAGGCTCTGAAATTGATGATTTACACATGAATCTTACTGATATTCATGATGTATTATCTAATTCTCAAAGTGAGGAGGAGAATGATGACCATGATAATCATCATTCACTTGTTTACCCACAGAATTTATTAATTCAGTGGGTAAACAAGAATGGTGTTACACACAATGCTGTTGATGAATTATTAAAAATTTTGAGGCAAATGGGAATTGACTACTTACCAAAAACAGCTCGGACACTAATCAGTTCTGAAAGGTACATAGAAACTCAGCAAAAATCTGGAATGAAATATGTCTACTTTGGGTTAAAAGAGGAACTGTTAAAAACATAAGTAGATATCCAAAAGCAACTATAAAAGGACTGAGACAATTATTATTGTCATGTAACATTGATGGCCTTCCTATATTTAGAAGCAAAAATGATGCTTTGTGGCCAGTTCTCTGTGCAGTAATGAATATTACACCTTTGAAAGTCTTTCCAGTTGTCCTCATGTATGGACGTTCTAAGCCAAGTGATTTAAATTTCTTATATGATTTTATATCTGATATGGATGACCTTTTGTTGCATGGGATTCAGTATGGTAACAGAACTATCAACATAAAATTACAATGTGTAATTTGTGATGCACCTGCTAAGGCTATGGTGAAGTCCATAAAACTGTTTTCAGGTTATTATGGCTGTGACAAATGTGAACAGAAAGGTACTTGGATGGGGAAAATGACATATCCAGAAGTAACAAATTTAACCATTAGAACAGACACACGCTTCCGTAATCAATCTAACTCGCAACATCATCATGGTAAATCACCATTCTGTGACTTGAACATAGACTTAATTGCAGCGTTTCCCATTGACTATATGCACCAGGTGTGCCTTGGTGTTATGAAGCGACTTCTTGTCACCTGGATACGGAAAAACACATTTAAATTATGTAGCCGCCAGATTTCTGAAATTAGTGCTAGATTGGTGAGCATAAAAGATTTTGTGCCCAATATTTTTGCACGTAAACCACGAGGTTTGGAAGAAATTGACAGATGGAAGGCAACTGAATACAGACAGTTTCTTCTCTACACAGGAAAGCTTGTATTGAAAGGTATTCTACCCCAAGAGATGTATGATCATTTCCTTACTCTCAGTGTTGGTATAAGTTTTCTTGTTTCGCCCACATGTATGTCCTTAAAATACGGCAAATATGCTCATGACCTTTTGCTGAATTTTGTATCAAGGTGTGGTGATCTGTATGGGAAAGATTTTCTAGTCTACAATGTTCACAGTTTGATTCACCTAACAGCAGATGCTGAGGAACATGGTACTCTTGACAGTTGTTCAGCTTTTCCATTTGAAAATTATTTGCATCAGCTGAAAAAGATGGTCAGATCAAGTAAAAATCCAATTGTCCAAATTACAAAAAGAATAAAGGAGGCTGAAAATACCATGATTTATAAAACATCTCCAGATAATAAAATTTCTCATAAATTTCCTAACAATGTATATTCGTTACCTGGATATAATTGCTGTGAAGTGTTAAGGACTGTACACAGCCGAAGAAGTGAAGAAAATTACTTCATTGTTAGGGTATATCCTTTTCAAAGCCCAATATTTACTAGTCCTTGTGATTCAAGAATATTTGGGGCCTTCAATGTTAATCCACGTAAGGACTTTTTAAAAAAAGTGTATAGGATTAACACATCAACCAGAGGAATGTTAATCAAGAAAACAGAAAGTACTTATATCTTCTTGTCAATACTACATGATTTATGAATAGTAAGTTTCTTGTGATTGTTTTTGATTCTTGTGCAAGCTGTAGGAATACTCTTTGCTTACATTGCAAACTTTTAACTTCAGTAAAAAGTATTGTTCACCATCATAACATATTAGAATTAAGGTTAACATTGTTGTTTAGTACTATATAAAATTAGTGACTGCTTATTTTCTTAGACACTGTATTTGTAGTTTTATGTATTTAAAACTATTTTGTAAATATTTTCTATACAATGCTAATACGCTTCCACCCCTGACAGAATCTTGTGGGACCAACAAGTCTATCTACAGGCCGAGTACAAAACCTTCCCCTCAAACTCCTAGACAAGACAGAACTGGTAAGCTTTAAGTAACTGGAGAAACATTTACATACACAGATAGTAACGTACTTGTGTATGATTTTAATGTAATATATTTTTACCAGCCTTCAGGGTGATGGAAACACTTTAAATGGTGTCGCTCCATTGTGTGAAACAAAATTTTTTATTGCATTCATAAAAGCTATAAGCTAATATAATAATTCAATAATTACTATTTGTAGTTTTATGTATTTAAAACTATTTTGTAAATATTTTCTATACAATGCTAATACGCTTCCACCCCTGACAGAATCTTGTGGGACCAACAAGTCTATCTACAGGCCGAGTACAAAACCTTCCCCTCAAACTCCAAGACAAGACAGAACTGAAAGCTCTCCTTTCGAAAAATCTAGTAAGTACCGATTTATTATGTGTTGATTATTTTTTGTTATACATACAAGAAAATACATTGAGGGAGAGTACAGACTTGAAATTTTACATTCTTGTAAAGCAACTAAGTAGATGATGGTAGTATCATCAAACAATACAGGTTTAATCATGTTAGAGACATAAAGCAGATCATTGATGTATATAACAAATAGGAGGGGGTCTAAGGATGCTGCCCTGTGTCACCCCTATCATAGAATGGGAGAGGTTACATAATTGAAGGCTACATGACAGTAGCCCATTTGACAGTGACCTGACACCAATGTGTCTGTCACTAAAATAGGATCCACTAAGGATCAATACATATATCATATATATGCAACACTAAATGCTTGTTCTAGTAAGCCTTTTTTTTTTTGCAGTAACAGAAAAAATG
>NC_091203.1:9546503-9561503 GCF_040958095.1 Procambarus clarkii | reverse complement strand
ATATTATTTATATATATATATATATTATTTATATATAAATTTATTATTTATATATATATATTATTTATATATAAATATATATATATATATAATATATAATATATATACTATTACACTACATTCTTATGTATTACACTAATATATATATATATATATATATATATATATATATATATATATATATATATATATATATATATATATATTATATAAATTATTTATATATATATTATATATATAATTATATAGGTCATATGTTTTTGTATTTTTGCTGATTTGTTAGTAAATAATAAAAGAAATATAAATTATTTGATTTTTTTACCCTTAAATTGGTTTTAATATTTAAATTGAAAACACTAATATAATATAAAAAAATATAAGAAAAATAATAATAAATTATAAAATAAAATATAATAAAAATAATATAATATAATATAAAATAATATAATTTAATTTCAAGAAATTTAACTTTAAACACAAAGATGTGAAAAGGGTTCAGATAAGGCTCAAACCTTTCACAAGAGATTCATATTGGTGTATGAATGGATTATGAATGACTCATGTTAGGAGTGTAAGTTGCCACAACATCTCAAATTAGTGTTAGATACATATGTCTTGGTTATAAGTTTTGGAAACCTATTTAAGTCCACACACAATATCGTATCTTATACGATAAAACAAACGTTTCCAATACTTTCAAATACTTTCCAGATATGTTGTGGCAACCTAAAATTGTTTGCTGGGCCCAGCAAACACAAATCATCTACACAACGTTCGCCTATCTCTTCCCATAGGTGTGGGAATGATTTGCATTGAGAATGGTGCAGGAGAGCCTTTGAGAAACTTTTACTCAAAAAATCCAAACACAAAGGTTTAATTATAAATTGTTTTTCTACAATTATTTTCTTCCAAATGTAAAACAAATAGTTTTTACATGTTTAAATATAAAATTTATGGTGTTTTTTTTGTAAAATTCATTAATAAATTGTGAATGATATATATTGGCTGAGTGAAACCTTTAAAATCCATTTAGTTATAATTTGAACAGAAAAAAGTATTTTTCAAAATTTTCTAAAAATTGCTCTTTTTAACACAATTTGACTCCTTATACATTCCACTAAACACTATATCATGTTTAAATATATAATTTATGTATTATTCTCTAAAATAATTTATATAAATTATATAAGTTGCTGGAAAGTGGTGTTAAAAATTCTGAAAACATTTTGTTGTGTTAATATGTTCTTATTAACTATGTCTCAAGTTCACAGTTTATCAAACAAGAATATTAACATTCGTCAACTCTTAAAATCTTATATGTTATCTTGCTGGTGCAAAAAAGGGTGAATCTTTAGGAACAGCTATAATATCTATATATCACAAATGGTGTTTTCCCTAACTCAAACAATGTAGGGTTTATTATTCTACACATATTTCTAATGACTCTTAGATGTTTACATTCTCTGAAGTATAATTGTGAAGGCTGTGTCCATCACTCTCAACACAGATTCTTAAACTCGTCTCTGCAGGTTCAACTATATAATTAGTTTCCATTTTGAATCTCCATGGACATTTGTATCCAAAATGAAACCAATGTGGTTTCCTTCAGCGCCTTCAGCCAGCACATTTGCTCATTCATTTCCACAGATTCCAACAAGGTAGGGGATTTACAGAAATTTGTATATTCATATTGTTATATATTAAAAATATGAATGCAGTTCAATATGATAAGACAAATACATGAGTTTATGATAAATTCGTTTTCTGTGATATACCATTGATATGCTCTTTTTTTCTTTAAACGGCAGACTAAACTAAAGTGCTCACATCAACAGATTTGATGTATAAATGGTCAACGCTCAACAGAGTTAGTATAAATGTATTAGTATAAATCTTACTTGTCTCATTGTTAATTCACATTCAATGTCAACTTGTGGTTGCATTGTACAAGGCCAACACAGATGATCGAAGGAAACTAACTCTGCTCTAGTTCCATGAAGTTGCTATTTGGTCTTTACTCAATGCATTGTACATGCATTGTACAAGGCCAACACAGATGATCGAAGGAAACTAACTCTGCTCTAGTTCCATGAAGTTGCTATTTGGTCTTTATTGAAATTTGACAAGGCAGAGTGGCCTGCAACAACTACACCATCTCCACATCTAGTTCATGCTCCAGACATAAATCATGACACTGGTCCTGTGTATCCTGCTGCTGACCCGTCAACACCTGGCCCGTCGGGTGTGAGGCGCCCTCTCTTCACGTCTACACCTAGTGCTGAAGCTGAATCTGATGAAGATCATTCATATTCCACATTAGTGTTTGAAAACAATAGTGAGAGCGACGATTCAGACAGTAGTTTATTGCCAACCCAGAGACAACAGCGACGTGTTGTTATAGCAGAGACTCGCCTGAACTATAAATTGAAACATGAGCTGGTAAAAATCCCCAAACGTCGCAGGTGTGAAGTGTGTTCAAAGTCGGGTATCAGGAAGGAAACTGGTATAGCGTGCAAGACATGCGATGTTCCACTTTGCGTCATACCTTGTAATTACACCACTTATCACAGGAAAAGGGTGTATTGGGTGGACAAGAAATAACCACCTACATCAGCTTCACTCCACCTAGGAACATCTGTTGAGCAACTTCAGGAATCAGTACCTGAAGGAGGTGGAGTGGAGATAAAATGCTCAACTTATTTTACTACAATCGTCTTTGCTTTGGTAAGTACACATAATTGTCTTAGATTGTTTCAGTATTGTAGTCTATTTTCTTAGGAATATTTTGATACCTAAATGAGAACTGTAGCACGAAAACTAAAGTAAGTATACATGAAACAAGAGAAACTTTTTTTGTGGGTGTTGCGGGTGTGAGTTGGAGTGTCAAGAGCGGGTTCCGGTTGTGTGTTTTCCGTCATCTCTACAGCTGTGAATTCCAAGGAATTGTATTTGATATGCATATGTCTGTGTAGGGAATTTTATTCCGAATACTATACAAAAAAAAACGGTGTGAAACAAGTATAAACTTGAAAAACATGAGCAAAGTAAAAACTTTTGACGCTCACGGGTACAAACACGCGTAAGATTTTATTCGCCGAAAATTTATTTGACGCTGTGTTGGCCAACTCTACCCATGTTCTTATAGAACTTTCTATTGCGAACACATTGCTATAAAAATGAAATACGTAGCTCCAGAAATAATGTCAGGACAGTGAAATCAGTATAAACATTCAAAGCCCTGCATCACACCAGTGTCTTCCCTGCTGAAATCACGGCTAATGCTTCGCCCAGTTCCCACACTCGTGCGGGTCACCCGATACCATAATTAGACATTGATAGGCATATGTCTGGGTGGGGAATTTTATTGTGAGTTCAGTGATATCAAAATGAGCGCTGTAGGATGACTGTGAGGCTGGCAACAAACGAAAGAGTATGAACATTTACTTCCTGTTTGGGTGTCACGGCGAGTCATCTTCGTGTTTATTTACTTCGTGGTGGGATACCAAATGCTTCGGTGACATTTTATGCATATGATCTTGTAGAGAATTTTATTGCCAACGCATTGATACCAAAATGAAAAACGTAGCTCGAGAATTGAGGTTAGCAGCGTGAAAAGATTATAAACTTTTTTGTGTTTACGCTTGAGCACAACCCGCTTGTTTTTCCAGCTAGTGCCACCAGGCACCAGTACACACCATAATGCACCAGTACACATCATATGGCACCAGTACACACCATAAGGCACCAGAACACACACCATAAGGCACCAGTACACACCATAATGCACCAGTACACACCATAATGCACCAGTACACACCATAATGCACCAGTACACACCATAAGGCACCAGTACACAATAAGGCACCAGTACACACAATAATGCACCAGTACACACCATAAGGCACCAGTACACTCCATACGGCACCAGTACGCACCATAAGGCACTAGAACACACCATAAGGCACCAGTACACACCATAAAGCACCAGTATACACCATAAGGCCCCAGTACACACCATAAGGTACGAGTACACACTATAAGGCACCAGTACACACCTACAGGTATTTGTTTCTGGTGTGGTGCTCATGGGATCTGTTACAACCTTCTAGGAAGCTTTTAGGGTCAGGATTGACATTACAGTGCAGCGTTTTATATATATAAAATACACATGAGAGTATGTGCAGGGACTTAATATCTAACATATTCAGAGATTTGAGTAAGGGGTCCATATATACTGCCCGGTTGCCTGAAATGCTATATGCCTACTATTTTGGCTTTAGGTATTGTATGCACTAGCTCTATCTATAAATCCAATATTATGTTTGTAAATCAACTATGTATGTACTTTCCTGAATAAAATTGACTTTACTCTACACTTATATGCTATGTGGATTTGTTATCCCCTATCGTTTGGGAGAAAAAAAATGACTAATACGTTTGGCGAATGACTTTGACTTCAACTTCACTTTGACTTCGTTCATGTCATCGTATTTTCCGTAATATATAAAGGTTATGACAATGCAATTATATTATTGTGTGCAAATAATTTGGAAATTTCATGTACCCTAAAAATAGTAAAATAAAGAATAAGAATAATTAAATAATTGTTGTAGTAAATTGTCACACGTTCATCATACGCAAACGAACACACAGTGTGGAGCGTCAGTAGACCAAGGTCCGCGCCATTTTAAAACACGGCTTCGAATGTAAGTAATGTTTTTCTCGTACTAACACTGTGTTATGCAATAGATTAGGTCTTGAATTCACAAATTTAGTTGTTACATCTGACAGAGTATGTTAGACGGTGTAATGCTGGTCCATGTTGACGTATTTGTGGGCTTGATTGGTTTACATGTGATGGCACACAATATCGGCACCCCACAACATGCTGTTGAAGTTGGAATGCATGGCATAGGCTCCTCACACAATGTTCTTTATGTGGTCCTCAGGTGATAGTTTTCTATTTAGAATCACTCCTAGATCTCTTTCTTTATCAGAATTCCTTAAAGATTTCTCACATGGTTTTCCGAATGATAGATTGTGGGCTGTAAGGGACAGGTTTGATGTATGGATTAGTTGATAGAAGTTCCAGTCCACCTGTAGACAGGGATCTCACATCAGCTTGTATATTATACAAGGATAAGATTTGATAAATTCAGTTATTTGACTGAACACTGGCTCTGTTTAAATCAGAGATTTAAACATACATAGTCTAACCTAGTTCCATAACTAACAGCCATTAGCCATTAGCCATTCATGCACAGCCATCAGCTGGGCCATAGACCGGCAATTTTGCTTTTTTCCCAAGCCGGTCTGTTTTTTTTCGATGCCTCAGAGGCCCATGCACAGGTCCGTTCAAGGGGATTAAATAGCCGTTCTATGGCCCCAGGGTTTGTATTTTATCAAACTCTTATTAGAATAATAGATCTCGTAATAATTTTGCAAAAATAGTGGCATTTACTATTTTAAAAAGCTCGGGTGCAGGGGGGGGGGGGTTATGTAAAAGCCTGGTTTGTGCCTCGGAGAGGCTATGGGATCCAGTAAGATCGTCCTTCCTTTCCTCCCTAGAATCTGGATGTAGCAGGTGCTCAATTGTCAAAAGTGAAAAATTGGTTTTGTCTTCCGAATGCACCATTTCTGTAAATTTGCTAATAATCTTTTAAAAATAGTAAATGCCATTATTTTTGCAAAATTATTACGAGATCTATTATACTAATAACGGTTTGATAAAATACAGTAGACTGCCTACTGGATAATAGTTCCAGTCCACCTGTAGACAGGGATCTCACATCAGCTTGTATATTATACAAGGATAAGATTTGATAAATTCAGTTATTTGACTGAACACTGGCTCTGTTTAAATCAGAGATTTAAACATACATAGTCTAACCTAGTTCCATAACTAACAGCCATTAGCCATTAGCCATTCATGCACAGCCATCAGCTGGGCCATAGACCGGCAATTTTGCTTTTTTCCCAAGCCGGTCTGTTTTTTTTCGATGCCTCAGTGGCCCATGCACAGGTCCGTTCAAGGGGATTAAATAGCCGTTCTATGGCCCCAGGGTTTGTATTTTATCAAACTCTTATTAGAATAATAGATCTCGTAATAATTTTGCAAAAATAGTGGCATTTACTATTTTAAAAAGCTCGGGTGCAGGGAAGGGGGGGTTATGTAAAAGCCTGGTTTGTGCCTCGGAGAGGCTATGGGGTCCAGTAAGATCGTCCTTCCTTTCCTCCCTAGAATCTGGATGTAGCAGGTGCTCAATTGTCAAAAGTGAAAAATTGGTTTTGTCTTCCGAATGCACCATTTCTGTAAATTTGCTAATAATCTTTTAAAAATAGTAAATGCCATTATTTTTGCAAAATTATTACGAGATCTATTATACTAATAACGGTTTGATAAAATACAGTAGACTGCCTACTGGATAATAGTTCCAGTCCACCTGTAGACAGGGATCTCACATCAGCTTGTATATTATACAAGGATAAGATTTGATAAATTCAGTTATTTGACTGAACACTGGCTCTGTTTAAATCAGAGATTTAAACATACATAGTCTAACCTAGTTCCATAACTAACAGCCATTAGCCATTAGCCATTCATGCACAGCCATCAGCTGGGCCATAGACCGGCAATTTTGCTTTTTTCCCAAGCCGGTCTGTTTTTTTTCGATGCCTCAGTGGCCCATGCACAGGTCCGTTCAAGGGGATTAAATAGCCGTTCTATGGCCCCAGGGTTTGTATTTTATCAAACTCTTATTAGAATAATAGATCTCGTAATAATTTTGCAAAAATAGTGGCATTTACTATTTTAAAAAGCTCGGGTGCAGGGAAGGGGGGGTTATGTAAAAGCCTGGTTTGTGCCTCGGAGAGGCTATGGGGTCTAGTAAGATCGTCCTTCCTTTCCTCCCTAGAATCTGGATGTAGCAGGTGCTCAATTGTCAAAAGTGAAAAATTGGTTTTGTCTTCCGAATGCACCATTTCTGTAAATTTGCTAATAATCTTTTAAAAATAGTAAATGCCATTATTTTTGCAAAATTATTACGAGATCTATTATACTAATAACGGTTTGATAAAATACAGTAGACTGCCTACTGGATAATAGTTCCAGTCCACCTGTAGACAGGGATCTCACATCAGCTTGTATATTATACAAGGATAAGATTTGATAAATTCAGTTATTTGACTGAACACTGGCTCTGTTTAAATCAGAGATTTAAACATACATAGTCTAACCTAGTTCCATAACTAACAGTCATTAGCCATTCATGCACAGCCATCAGCTGGGCCATAGACCGGCAATTTTGCTTTTTTCCCAAGCCGGTCTGTTTTTTTTCGATGCCTCAGTGGCCCATGCACAGGTCCGTTCAAGGGGATTAAATAGCCGTTCTATGGCCCCAGGGTTTGTATTTTATCAAACTCTTATTAGAATAATAGATCTCGTAATAATTTTGCAAAAATAGTGGCATTTACTATTTTAAAAAGCTCGGGTGCAGGGGGGGGGGGGGTTATGTAAAAGCCTGGTTTGTGCCTCGGAGAGGCTATGGGATCCAGTAAGATCGTCCTTCCTTTCCTCCCTAGAATCTGGATGTAGCAGGTGCTCAATTGTCAAAAGTGAAAAATTGGTTTTGTCTTCCGAATGCACCATTTCTGTAAATTTGCTAATAATCTTTTAAAAATAGTAAATGCCATTATTTTTGCAAAATTATTACGAGATCTATTATACTAATAACGGTTTGATAAAATACAGTAGACTGCCTACTGGATAATAGTTCCAGTCCACCTGTAGACAGGGATCTCACATCAGCTTGTATATTATACAAGGATAAGATTTGATAAATTCAGTTATTTGACTGAACACTGGCTCTGTTTAAATCAGAGATTTAAACATACATAGTCTAACCTAGTTCCATAACTAACAGCCATTAGCCATTAGCCATTCATGCACAGCCATCAGCTGGGCCATAGACCGGCAATTTTGCTTTTTTCCCAAGCCGGTCTGTTTTTTTTCGATGCCTCAGTGGCCCATGCACAGGTCCGTTCAAGGGGATTAAATAGCCGTTCTATGGCCCCAGGGTTTGTATTTTATCAAACTCTTATTAGAATAATAGATCTCGTAATAATTTTGCAAAAATAGTGGCATTTACTATTTTAAAAAGCTCGGGTGCAGGGGGGGGGGGGTTATGTAAAAGCCTGGTTTGTGCCTCGGAGAGGCTATGGGATCCAGTAAGATCGTCCTTCCTTTCCTCCCTAGAATCTGGATGTAGCAGGTGCTCAATTGTCAAAAGTGAAAAATTGGTTTTGTCTTCCGAATGCACCATTTCTGTAAATTTGCTAATAATCTTTTAAAAATAGTAAATGCCATTATTTTTGCAAAATTATTACGAGATCTATTATACTAATAACGGTTTGATAAAATACAGTAGACTGCCTACTGGATAATAGTTCCAGTCCACCTGTAGACAGGGATCTCACATCAGCTTGTATATTATACAAGGATAAGATTTGATAAATTCAGTTATTTGACTGAACACTGGCTCTGTTTAAATCAGAGATTTAAACATACATAGTCTAACCTAGTTCCATAACTAACAGCCATTAGCCATTAGCCATTCATGCACAGCCATCAGCTGGGCCATAGACCGGCAATTTTGCTTTTTTCCCAAGCCGGTCTGTTTTTTTTCGATGCCTCAGTGGCCCATGCACAGGTCCGTTCAAGGGGATTAAATAGCCGTTCTATGGCCCCAGGGTTTGTATTTTATCAAACTCTTATTAGAATAATAGATCTCGTAATAATTTTGCAAAAATAGTGGCATTTACTATTTTAAAAAGCTCGGGTGCAGGGGGGGGGGGGGTTATGTAAAAGCCTGGTTTGTGCCTCGGAGAAGCTATGGGATCCAGTAAGATCGTCCTTCCTTTCCTCCCTAGAATCTGGATGTAGCAGGTGCTCAATTGTCAAAAGTGAAAAATTGGTTTTGTCTTCCGAATGCACCATTTCTGTAAATTTGCTAATAATCTTTATAAAATAGTAAATGCCATTATTTTTGCAAAATTATTACGAGATCTATTATACTAATAACGGTTTGATAAAATACAGTAGACTGCCTACTGGATAATAGTTCCAGTCCACCTGTAGACAGGGATCTCACATCAGCTTGTATATTATACAAGGATAAGATTTGATAAATTCAGTTATTTGACTGAACACTGGCTCTGTTTAAATCAGAGATTTAAACATACATAGTCTAACCTAGTTCCATAACTAACAGCCATTAGCCATTAGCCATTCATGCACAGCCATCAGCTGGGCCATAGACCGGCAATTTTGCTTTTTTCCCAAGCCGGTCTGTTTTTTTTCGATGCCTCAGTGGCCCATGCACAGGTCCGTTCAAGGGGATTAAATAGCCGTTCTATGGCCCCAGGGTTTGTATTTTATCAAACTCTTATTAGAATAATAGATCTCGTAATAATTTTGCAAAAATAGTGGCATTTACTATTTTAAAAAGCTCGGGTGCAGGGGGGGGGGGGTTATGTAAAAGCCTGGTTTGTGTCTCGGAGAGGCTATGGGATCCAGTAAGATCGTCCTTCCTTTCCTCCCTAGAATCTGGATGTAGCAGGTGCTCAATTGTCAAAAGTGAAAAATTGGTTTTGTCTTCCGAATGCACCATTTCTGTAAATTTGCTAATAATCTTTTAAAAATAGTAAATGCCATTATTTTTGCAAAATTATTACGAGATCTATTATACTAATAACGGTTTGATAAAATACAGTAGACTGCCTACTGGTTTTACCTGTAATAAGGTTTGATACAGATGATTATGATTATGGTTTTGGCCTCCACCACCCTCTCACCTAACTTGTTCCAACCATGTCTACCACGCTGCTTGCGAAAGTTAATTTTCTAATATTTCTGTGGCATCTTTGTTTGGTTACCTTTTACAATATTTTCTTTTTATTCTACCATCTAGTTTTGGCATTTTATGCCTCTAACCTGGGAGGTTAGAGGCATATTGGCAAGTCTATACCTTTACCAGTTGATGTGATTCTTTAGATATGGGCACCATATCTCCAGGTGTCCTACACAATTAGCTTTAATTAAATTTTCCAAAATTATCACTTACACTTGTAATACAGGGTTCTAGGTTCCCTATAGTGTCCTTTATTGAAATAGAGTTTAACAACAATTTCAATGTCCCTATTTTCTTTTAGATTATATCTCAACATATAATTAATGTCCAACAGGACATGATTACTCTTTCCAATGGGAGGATGGTATTGAATATTTGATCTAGTACTGATGGAATAATTTATATAATAATCACTAGAAATTATTTCGATAAGAATTTGAATTTATGCATGTCTTTGTTTTGGCATGCCTCTATTTCCATATGTTACATTTCTGCATGTCTCCAATTCTGGAAGTGTTCACTTTTGCATGTGCCTGACAAGGATGTTATATGCACCAGCTTTAATTATCACACATTGTATATAATGAATGACTTATTTTTAGAATTTTAATACATATTGCATCTGTCAATACATTATTAACAATAATATAGGTAATATGGTAGTCTAATGTAGAAATTTGACACTCTTTAACAGAATGTACGAGTATAAGCGAAAAAAGCGACTCCAATACAACAACAGATGGATGCAAGTATCAAGAAGGCTAAAACGTATACACAAAATGCATCCAAATACAGCTGTACACACTAGTGAACCCATTAATCTTACTGAGGCAGCATCAAGTTCAGAGATTGAGTCGTCAGACAATGACATTAGTTCTTTTGAAGCCGAGTCAAATCAAGAGTATGGATTAGGCTCTGAAATTGATGATTTACACATGAATCTTACTGATATTCATGATGTATTATCTAATTCTCAAAGTGAGGAGGAGAATGATGACCATGATAATCATCATTCACTTGTTTACCCACAGAATTTATTAATTCAGTGGGTAAACAAGAATGGTGTTACACACAATGCTGTTGATGAATTATTAAAAATTTTGAGGCAAATGGGAATTGACTACTTACCAAAAACAGCTCGGACACTAATCAGTTCTGAAAGGTACATAGAAACTCAGCAAAAATCTGGAATGAAATATGTCTACTTTGGGTTAAAAGAGGAACTGTTAAAAAACATAAGTAGATATCCAAAAGCAACTATAAAAGGACTGAGACAATTATTATTGTCATGTAACATTGATGGCCTTCCTATATTTAGAAGCAAAAATGATGCTTTGTGGCCAGTTCTCTGTGCAGTAATGAATATTACACCTTTGAAAGTCTTTCCAGTTGTCCTCATGTATGGACGTTCTAAGCCAAGTGATTTAAATTTCTTATATGATTTTATATCTGATATGGATGACCTTTTGTTGCATGGGATTCAGTATGGTAACAGAACTATCAACATAAAATTACAATGTGTAATTTGTGATGCACCTGCTAAGGCTATGGTGAAGTCCATAAAACTGTTTTCAGGTTATTATGGCTGTGACAAATGTGAACAGAAAGGTACTTGGATGGGGAAAATGACATATCCAGAAGTAACAAATTTAACCATTAGAACAGACACACGCTTCCGTAATCAATCTAACTCGCAACATCATCATGGTAAATCACCATTCTGTGACTTGAACATAGACTTAATTGCAGCGTTTCCCATTGACTATATGCACCAGGTGTGCCTTGGTGTTATGAAGCGACTTCTTGTCACCTGGATACGGAAAAACACATTTAAATTATGTAGCCGCCAGATTTCTGAAATTAGTGCTAGATTGGTGAGCATAAAAGATTTTGTGCCCAATATTTTTGCACGTAAACCACGAGGTTTGGAAGAAATTGACAGATGGAAGGCAACTGAATACAGACAGTTTCTTCTCTACACAGGAAAGCTTGTATTGAAAGGTATTCTACCCCAAGAGATGTATGATCATTTCCTTACTCTCAGTGTTGGTATAAGTTTTCTTGTTTCGCCCACATGTATGTCCTTAAAATACGGCAAATATGCTCATGACCTTTTGCTGAATTTTGTATCAAGGTGTGGTGATCTGTATGGGAAAGATTTTCTAGTCTACAATGTTCACAGTTTGATTCACCTAACAGCAGATGCTGAGGAACATGGTACTCTTGACAGTTGTTCAGCTTTTCCATTTGAAAATTATTTGCATCAGCTGAAAAAGATGGTCAGATCAAGTAAAAATCCAATTGTCCAAATTACAAAAAGAATAAAGGAGGCTGAAAATACCATGATTTATAAAACATCTCCAGATAATAAAATTTCTCATAAATTTCCTAACAATGTATATTCGTTACCTGGATATAATTGCTGTGAAGTGTTAAGGACTGTACACAGCCGAAGAAGTGAAGAAAATTAATTCATTGTTAGGGTATATCCTTTTCAAAGCCCAATATTTACTAGTCCTTGTGATTCAAGAATATTTGGGGCCTTCAATGTTAATCCACGTAAGGACTTTTTAAAAAAAGTGTATAGGATTAACACATCAACCAGAGGAATGTTTATCAAGAAAACAGAAAGTACTTATATCTTCTTGTCAATACTACATGATTTATGACTAGTAAGTTTCTTGTGATTGTTTTTGATTCTTGTGCAAGCTGTAGGAATACTCTTTGCTTACATTGCAAACTTTTAACTTCAGTAAAAAGTATTGTTCACCATCATAACATATTAGAATTAAGGTTAACATTGTTGTTTAGTACTATATAAAATTAGTGACTGCTTATTTTCTTAGACACTGTATTTGTAGTTTTATGTATTTAAAACTATTTTGTAAATATTTTCTATACAATGCTAATACGCTTCCACCCCTGACAGAATCTTGTGGGACCAACAAGTCTATCTACAGGCCGAGTACAAAACCTTCCCCTCAAACTCCTAGACAAGACAGAACTGGTAAGCTTTAAGTAACTGGAGAAACATTTACATACACAGATAGTAACGTACTTGTGTATGATTTTAATGTAATATATTTTTACCAGCCTTCAGGGTGATGGAAACACTTTAAATGGTGTCGCTCCATTGTGCGAAACAAAATTTTTTAATGCATTCATAAAAGCTATAAGCTAATATAATAATTCAATAATTACTATTTGTAGTTTTATGTATTTAAAACTATTTTGTAAATATTTTCTATACAATGCTAATACGCTTCCACCCCTGACAGAATCTTGTGGGACCAACAAGTCTATCTACAGGCCGAGTACAAAACCTTCCCCTCAAACTCCAAGACAAGACAGAACTGAAAGCTCTCCTTTCGAAAAATCTAGTAAGTACCGATTTATTATGTGTTGATTATTTTTTGTTATACATACAAGAAAATACATTGAGGGAGAGTACAGACTTGAAATTTTACATTCTTGTAAAGCAACTAAGTAGATGATGGTAGTATCATCAAACAATACAGGTTTAATCATGTTAGAGACATAAAGCAGATCATTGATGTATATAACAAATAGGAGGGGGTCTAAGGATGCTGCCCTGTGTCACCCCTATCATAGAATGGGAGAGGTTACATAATTGAAGGCTACATGACAGTAGCCCATTTGACAGTGACCTGACACCAATGTGTCTGTCACTAAAATAGGATCCACTAAGGATCAATACATATATCATATATATGCAACACTAAATGCTTGTTCTAGTAAGCCTTTTTTTTTTGCAGTAACAGAAAAAATGGAATACATAATGAAGGAATTATCAAAATTGACATTTTTATCAGGGGATATCCTGAATATTGTCAAAATGACGGTAACCCATATGTCAAAAACACATGGAGATATACCAATCCTGGAAGACATTCTTCCATCCCCACTTGAAACTGTTGAGCAGGTGGAAAGTCTGTCACATGAGCTAAAAGTTAACAGTGAATATAAAAAGAGTATGGTAAGTGTTGCTTAATTCTTTTAGCCTGAGTATGGTAAGTGTTGCTGAATTTTTTTAGCCTTGTACATATGTCTTTTGATTAGTTTTTTTGCAGATGAAGGAAGGTGGGGTGGCACATAATTGATTGTTCAGTGTTATGTTTAAGGTACAAATAAAACAAAAGCAAAAGTTACTCAAATTCGTTGATTTTTGTAATAGTTAAGAAGGAAAATATTTTAATGCTATTTATTTAATACAGTTGGAAATTAGAAAATCTAATGTTGAGATTGAAAGATATATATTATTCTCTATTACCTTACAGCTTATGCATTATTTTAACAGGTCCAGACGCTGTCTCAAATGGGCGGTGCAAGCTGTGGAGACACAGTGAGACGAATGATGAGGAGGATAGGGACCTATGGGGTCTGGTCTCAGTATTCACTCGTTGGGCGCAAGAGGAAACGTGTCTTCAAAACCTTGGATATTTGTAATGTAATAATAAGTACGTAAATTTGACATTTTTTTGGATTATATATGTCTGCATGTATTATGTATTATACTTGCATGCTTGTTAATGACTTGTATTCTAGTCTTGTGGGTATCTCCTTTCTCCTACGGGCCAAATGCTTTGTTCTTACCTAGCATTTTGCTTTGTTTGGGTATGAATGTTTGTGTACCTTCATTGTATATTTTGCAAAATTTGCCATATATCTCATTACTCCTCTGCCTAGCAACAAGTCTGTCTAATTATACTCAATAACTATTTTTCAAAGTTCCCCATAGTGTCCTTTATTGAAATAGAGTTCATGAACCGTTTCAATATCCTTATTTTCTTCTAGATTATATCTTAAAGTATATTTAAATGTTATTGTTATTAAATGTTATTGTGACATTGCATTGCAATTGAGCTGCGTTGTTAACCATTCTGTTCATTTCATGAGTATATTTTATTTTCTATTTTTTCATATCATTTTTTTTATCTGTTTTTATTTTTCAGTGATGGGAATATCAGATCATTTGATGTTCCCATCAGAAAATTGGGAAAGTCAGATCTTTTGATGTTCCCAATTTTCAGATGGAAGCATCAGACCATCATGGAATGCATGGGATGAGGTA
>NC_091203.1:9536503-9541503 GCF_040958095.1 Procambarus clarkii | reverse complement strand
CTCCTAACGGCCGTCGTGTGTGCTCTCATTCAGCTTCTCCTGTTGAGACACTGGAATCCGTTGCCTGGTATGTAGTTGCTGTGACACCGGTCTCTTTAAGTCAGAAGCGTAAGCCTGGCTCCTCTCCTTCCTCCTCCCTGGCAGGTAAGAAGGCTTCGCTTTCTTCCTTGGCCCCTACTTCTGGCTCTGTTGCTCCTTCCCCTCCCATTTCTGTGCTTCCGCCCCCTGTTCCTGCTATGGAGGTTTCTTTGGCCCCTGCTTCCGTTTCAGTTGCTGCCCATGCTGCGGTGCGCTCCCCTCTTTCTACTCCCCCTCTGCCTGCTGCTGTCCTTGACTGCTCCTCTCCGTTGTCTCCTCCTCTTCCTCCTCCTCCGGACCCCGCCCGCCGGCTACCTCTGGTCTGTTGTCCCGCTTCCTTCCCTCCGTCTTTGCTCAGTTTACCCATGCCCCCTAACCCTGACATTGCTGACCCTGATATTCTTTAACGTGCTGTGTTGCTCTTTCACCTTTGTTTCTTCCTTGTTCTCTGTTGTTGTCCTTTCCCTTCTCGTCGATGTCTATTCTTCAATGGAACGTTCGAGGTTACTACGCCAGTTTCCTCGAACTCCAACTTCTGATTTCGCGGTTTTCGCCCCTTTGTGTCTGTCTCCAGGAGCCGATGCTTGGTGCTCGTCCTGGTCGTTTTCGTGGCTATTCCTTTCTCTCTTCCCCCCCCCCCCCCAGCCGTTGCTGGGGCTCCAAA
The DNA here is from genome assembly GCF_040958095.1 of Procambarus clarkii. Classification (NCBI taxonomy): domain Eukaryota; kingdom Metazoa; phylum Arthropoda; class Malacostraca; order Decapoda; family Cambaridae; genus Procambarus; species Procambarus clarkii. Next base: position 9,540,761 of record NC_091203.1, on the reverse strand, counting down.
TTCTTCTGCTCTCTTGATCCCCGCTGATGTTCCCTTTGTTCCTTTGTCTCTCCATTGTTCTGCTGCTCGTATCGTTGTGAGGAAATGGTACACAGTTTGTTCCATTTATCTCCCCCCCAAGTGTCCCGCTTTCTCTTCCTGATTTGAAACACCTCTTGGTCTCCTTACCGGAGCCTGTGCACCTGCTGGGTGACTTCAATTGTCGTCATTATCTTTGGGGTGATGTTCTGACGAATACGCGGGGTCGCCTACTTGAGCCGTTTCTCCTCTCTTCTTCCCTGTCTCTTCTGAATTCTGGTGAGCCCACTCATTTGGACTCTCGGACTCGCACCCTTTCCTGTATTGATCTTTCTCTCTGCTCTTCTTCTCTTTACTTAGATTTCACGTGGCAGGTTCTTGATGACCTCCATGGCAGTGATCATTTCCCTCTCCTTGTTTCCTTTTTCTCGTTTTGCCCTTCCCTCTCTTTTCCTAGGTGGCAGTTTACTAAAGCGGAATGGAACCTATTTACCCTCAGTGCTGCTCTCTCTGACCTCTCCCTTCGGCCTCTCATCCTTTTTCATGACACTGTCTTCGACGCTGCCCTCCGCTCTATTCCTCGCTCTTCCTCTCGGGGTCCACGGAAGTGCGTTTCCTGGTGGAATGCGGACTGTGCTCGGGCTGTCTGCTGTAAGCGTTCAGCCTGGAAGAGGCACCGCCGTCGGCAGAAGACCGATTCTTTTCTTTTCTTTCGGAAAGCGAGTGTGGTGGCCCATAGGGCCGTCCGTACGTCTAAACGTGAATGTTGGACTTCTTATGTCTCCACAATTACGTCCGAAACTCCCCTGCCACAGATCTGGAGGCGTATCCGCAAGATTGCGGGTAAGATCGTTCCCGATGTTTCCCCGGTCCTTCACCTCCGTGGTACTCTTGTGGCGGACCCGTTGCAGGTCGCTACCGAACTGGGTTCTCACTTTTCTTCTGTTAGCTCTGGTCTTCATCTTCCCCAATCTTTCCTTCTTCGTAAACCTGTCCTTGAGTCTCGTCCTTTAGATTTCTTACTGCTTTTGCTACGAAGACCTCCGTTGTTGCCGTCCTTTTTGACCTGGAAAAGGCTTACGACACCACTTGGCGGTATCATATTTTATCTCAACTTCATTCTTTTGGCCTTCGTGGTCATCTCCCACTCTTTCTCCGCAGCTTCCTCTCTCGTCGTTCCTTTCGGGTGCGCCTTGGTGCCGCTCTCTCTGCCTCTTTTCAGCAATACGAAGGTGTGCCCCAGGGTAGTGTTCTGAGCACTACTCTTTTTCTGGTTGGCCTCAATGGTCTTCTTTCCTCTCTTCCTTCAGGTGTCTTCTCTGCTCTCTTATGTCGATGATCTTACCCTTTGCTGTCATGGTGATGATTCGCCTCTCCTTCAGCGCCGGCTTCAACTTGCAATTGATGCAGTGTCGTCTTGGGCCACTGATCATGGCTTCAAGTTCTCTACTTCTAAGACTTGTGTAATGACTTTTACTCGGAAACGGGTCGTTCTTCGTCCCTCTTTGTCACTTCATGGTCATCCCCTTGAATACAAAGATTCCGCGAAGCTTTTGGGGTTATTCCTTGACACTCGTTTGTCTTGGTCTCCCCATATCTCTTACCTCCGTGTTGAGTGCTCTAAGGCCCTTACCCTCCTTCGGGTCTTGTCCCATACATCTTGGGGGGCAGATAGGCGCACTCTCCTTGCTTTACATTCCTCTCTCGTCCTGTCTAAGCTCGATTATGGTTGCCCTGCTTACTCGTCTGCTTCTCCTTCTACTCTTCGCCGTCTTGATGCTTTGCACCATACTGGGCTGCGCCTCAGTTCTGGTGCCTTTCGTTCGACTCCCGTCCTTAGCTTGTATGTTGACACTGGCTTCCTGTCTCTCCAAGACCGCCGTGATCGCTACTGTCTTCGATATCTTGCGCTGTCCATACAACATCCTTCCTCTCGCCTCTGTCGTTCTTTAACATTTACCCCTCCTGCGGTTCCTGTTCCTCTTCACCACCTCCCTCTTTCTGTCCGGTTATCTCGCCTACAGGATTCTCTTTCCGTTCATATTTCTAATGTTTCTCCTCATGTTATTCCTTCTTTGCCCCCGTGGAGATTCCCTCTTCCGCGGTTTTGTACTTCCTTGACCCGTATCACTAAAGCTTTTACCCCTCCTACGGTTCTAAAACGCCTTTTCCATGAGCACTTTTCTTCTCACTCCCGCTCCGTTTCTGTCTTCACTGATGGGTCTAAGTCTGCGGACGGTGTTGGCTACTCTGTTGTTTTTCCTGATCACACTTATATGTGTCACTTACCTCCGGAGACTAGCATCTTTACAGCGGAGCTTTATGCTATTCTCTATGCTCTTCGTCTCCTGCTTTCTCGTTGTCAGTCTTCCTTTGTAGTTGTTGTTGACTCTCGTAGTGCCCTCATGGCTCTTGGGTCCTTTAATCCAGTTCATCCAGTAGTTGTCGAGATCCAGCATTGGCTGTTTCTTGTTCACAGTAAATTTAAGTCGGTTGAGTTTTGTTGGGTTCCCTGCCATATTGGTGTGTCTTTAAATGAGCGTGCGGATGCTGCTGCCAAGGAAGCTGTCCGCTCTTGTCCCATCTCTCGTAAAGGCATTCCGTATTCCGACTTTTACCCGGTTATCCATTCCTCAGTCCTTACCCGTTGGCAGGCTTCTTGGTTGTCTCTTACTGGTAACAAGCTACGTACTCTTAAATGTTGTTTCCACGTGGCCGTCCTCCTTCCACCGTAACCGGCGGTGGGAAACAGCTCTGGCGAGATTGCGTATTGGCCATACTCGCTTAACCCATGGTCACTTGATGGAGCGCCGCCCGGCTCCTTATTGTCCTAGTTGCATTGTCCCTCTTACGGTTGTGCATGTCCTTCTTGAATGTCCTGACTTCCAGGACGAGCGTGTGTCTTGCTTTCCGACCGCCCCTCGCGGTCACCTGTCCCTCAATAGAATTCTTGGTGACTCGGATACTTTTGATATCGTTCGCCTTATGCGTTTTTGTTCTCGTATTGGCATCCTAGGTGATATTTAGCGCCCTCTGATTATTCTGTGCATTTGATGGTGCTACATAGTCTTCCTGGTTTGGTGCCTTCTTTTGATAATTACTTACTTACTCACGACGCACCCCTAGGGGGCCCCGGCATGATGTGCAATGACTTCTTGTTGGGTGTCCTGCCTCTAATTGTGGCTCCATGAGGGGTGTGGGGGGCACATTCGTGTATGAATATTTTTATCTTCGTACCTATGTCTAATTCTGTTCCTCATTTACTTTCTCAGGCTCGTGGGGTGGGCGACAAAGCCCCCGAGTCAGTCCGTATTGGAAGACCGGGCTCATTAGCCTCCTCTACATTGGGCCCTAACCTTGCTCCTGCTTTGGCCTCTCCTGACTACTTTCCTCGGCTCCCCTCCCTCCTCTGTGGTTGGGTCGAGCCCCAAGCCCCCAGTGGTGACTACCTCGTCTCCTGGCACGGCTCAGTCTCTTGTTGTGACTACTGTGCCTTTTAACCCCTCTCTGGGGGTTCTCAACGCCGTCCTCGACACGGCCGCACTCACTCGATTCCTTCCCGTTCTGATGCATATCAAGCCTTGTTTGGTCCTGTTTCGTGGGCCAAATACTTTGATCTCCTCCCTCTTGATTCTGCACCTCCTGACGATTTCTCCCTAAATAGGGACCTTGTTGATAAAGTGGAGGCCTCTGTCACCATCAACCCCACCCGTCTCGATACATGTGTCGTTGCTGCTCCTTCTCACGATGCGGCCTCCCGCTAGGCTGCTTTATCCTGCTTTGGCGAAACCCCTGTTCGGGTCTCCAAGAATGCTCGGTTGAATGCCAGTGTTGGCACTATTCTCCTCCCGCCCCATGTTGCGATCGGTGTTCGGAATCTGCAGCACTACTATGATATTCAGCATATCCATGAGGCCCAGGGCCATTCAGTCCTCCGGGAAGACACGTTTGCTCGTTCCCCTCGCGGTCGTTGCCATCAACCCCTTCGGGTTGTGAAGATTACCTTCGATGGTAGGACCATTCCACCCTCTGTCATTCTTGCTGGTGCCTGGTGCTCTGTCCAAGAGTACATTCCTTCTCCTAGGCTCTGTAACAAGTGCTGGAGGTCTGGGCATGGAGCCCTCCGCTGCTCTGGGTCTGTCTTTGTCCTTTGTGTGGGGGTGAAGGTCACTAAGTCGGAGTGCTCTTCTCCCCAGGCTCGTTGCCTCAATTGCAGTGAGGCCCATCCTGCCTTCTCCCG
>NC_091203.1:9532023-9536003 GCF_040958095.1 Procambarus clarkii | reverse complement strand
AAAGAACCGAAGGCACGTCCGAGACACAGGCACCAGCACCGGCAGGCACATGGACCTCCGCCACCACGAACCGCGGAGACATCGACGCATCCGTATCCACACTGTCAACATCCGAAGCCCCACAGTCACTGAAGTCACCAACGTCGGCCCAGGAAGAAGACGAACGCCGGGAACGTTTGGGCACCGGCCGGATATCGTCCGAGCCGGTAAGTGACCCAGAAACACGGGTACCACGAGCCGAAGGAACCGACGCCAGGACGGCAGCAGCCTCTACCACAGGGGAAACCGGGCCACACACAGCAGGAGGCTCTGCAGTCACCCCAGCACCAAGCACATCCGGGACCCGAGTCACGGACACAGGGCCAGGCGCAGCATCAGAAGACGAGGGAGAAGACAGCGACGTCACACAGGGAGCGCCAGGAAGGCCCACGGGAGCAGCTGGAACAGCAACAGGATCAGGCAGACCAACCGACGGTACCTCAAGAACCGGAGGAGGGACGGCAACAACCGGAGGAACGGCAGGCGCCGCCGGGGAAGCTGCAGCAGCAAACGGGACGCGCACCTCCTCATCAACATCACCAGAGACTGCCTCCAGAGGGAGCGGCGGGAAATCCTCGTCGCGGAACAAGTTGACAGGAGCAGCAGGGGCCTCAGAGCACCCGGCAGCCTGATGCCCCAACAGGCCACATCGGAAACAGGTACGAGGCTGCCGGGCATAATACACCCGGACGTAGTACCCCAGAAGCCGGACAGAAGAAGGTATATCCGACCGCAGGCGCATCCCCAACGTGCGAATGTTTGTACGCCTCCCAGCATACCGCCCCGAGGAGAGCGTGTTCACCAGCACGCTGACAACAGTACCAAACCCCCCGAAGTAACGCCGGAGGAGGTCATCAGGGAATTCCAGGGGCGCACCATGGATACTGACATAAGTCAGGGCACCACTGCTGTCCGAAATCGTCACAGAGCCGGCATCGTCTGGCAACGGCAACGTACGCCCCCCGTACCGACGGAGGAAGTCCCGGTACTCGTCCTCCCCCACGAACTTAATAACAACCCGATGGGCCGAAACTAGCTCCACACCGTAAACAGCTTCCACCGGGACACGAAGCATGTCACACATCACCATCTCGATGGTCGGATAACCAGCCTTACAAGTGAACTCCAGGCCCACGGAGTTCACACGCTGAACAGGAGGAAGATGGCCCCCCATGTCAGAACTGCCACGTCAACGCAGCCAGGCAGGCAACAAAACTGGTAGGGCAGGGACGCCCACACCACCTGGCGACCAAAACAGCAAACAACTCCAACAGCCACGGAGGGTCGAGAAACGTCCTCACTCCACGGCTGCTAACAGTCCTCTCCGGGTAGTGTGGTGTTGAGACGGGGTGATGGGTTGTGTGGTGTTGAGAGGGGGTGTTGGGTGGGGTGGTGTTGAGAGGGGGTGTTGTTTAGTGTGGTGTTGAGGGAGAGGTGTTGGGTGGTGTGGTGTTGAGAGGGAGGTGTTGGGTGGTGTGGTGTTGAGAGGGAGGTGTGGGGTTGAGAGGGGGTGTTGGGTGGTGTGGTGTTCAGAAGGGGTGTTGGGTGGAGTGCTGTTGAGAGGGGGCAGTGTGGAGAAGGGGGTGTTGGGTTGTGAATTGGGTAGAGTGGGTGTTGGGTAGTGTTGTGTTGAGAGGGGGTGATGGGTGCTGTGGTGTTGAGAGGGAGGTGTTGGGTGGTATGGTGTTCAGAGGGGGTGTTGAGTGTGGTGCAGTTGAGAGGAGGTGGTGTGGAGAGGGGTGTTGGGTGGCCCAGTCCCCATAAGCCCAGTCCCCTTATGTGACTGGGCTTATGTTCGCGTATGTTCGCATGGAGAGAGAAGTATAACTGGTTTGTAAGCATTTTCCTTACTTGAGAGTTGAAGTATTTTTCTGTGGGCTTCCATGAATGTCCATATATTCAAACTCTACCATTAAAAACAAAACAATTTTCCCTGAAAATGGAAAAGGTACAGAATTTTCAAATACTTGGAAATGTTAGTAATTGAATATAGCCCTTGAAAGGGGACCAATTTGTCGCAATCTGGTATGCATGTGGTTGATTCCGTTGTGGAAGAGAATGTTGCCCTTGCTGTTGTATATTGGATTTCGTCGTTCTTGCTGAATTCAGCTTTGACCACAAGCAGGGTCGGGTTCCGGCCATTGGTGCCTACCAAGATGTCGGAGAAAGCTGGGCAATGATGAAGATGATGGTGTGCCTGACGAAAATGTTGCATCCTCCCGGATACCGTCGTTGGGGGGATGAGGGCAAGGTCAGCTGGTTGCAGGGCGTCGACGGGCTCTAGAGCAAAATAGTTGTTCCAAAGCTTTCTTGATTGTATGGATGAGTTCGCACCGATATTGACGGTGTGGAGCAGAATGTCGTTTGCCTTCACCGCTCCTCACACAGATGTGGTCGGCGAACCAAGGATTGTTTGCTGAGTGGTAGCCAACTTAGCGTATCCACCAGGTGATGTGAAAGAGAGCGCTTGTAAGAGCTGTTCCGCCTATGTTGTCATAAATGCGTAGCCATGGCGAGGGATGGGGTTTCTCCTCAGTACTAGGTGTGATGAGTGTTTTGGAGTCTCTTCGTGTGACTGTGGCGTAAGAGGTGTATCTCCCTTGGGACCGCTAGTTTCAAAGCTTTCTTCTTTCTTGAGAGCTAAGGCAGTTTTCTGGGGGCTTGTATGAATGTCTGTATGCTCAAATATGCAATTAAAAACCAAACAGGTTTCCCTGAAAATAAAAGAGGTACATATTCTCCAATTCTTTGACATATTATTAAATTAGACAGCGCCTGAAATTAACAAGTATGCTCCCGTGTAATGTGATGTGATCCGGTCTGCATGTAGTTGTTTCCGTAACGTTAGAGAATGTCGCACTTTGTGTAAGACATTAATATCCGTTGTTCTACCTGATTTTATCTTTGACCACAAGCAGTGCCAGGGTCCGGTTCTCTTCTTACTTGAGAGTTGAGGCATATTTTGTGCATGCTTGCATGATGTCCGTTTATTCAGAATCCAAGTTTGATCGTTCTTGCTGAACTCAGCTTTGAACACAAGAGGCAAAGTTCCGTTCGTTGGTGCTTTCCAAGGTGTCGGCAGGGACTGGCCAACGATTCAGTTACTTTTCGTTCACGAAAAAAATGTTACATCCTTCGTGATGACTTCAATGGAGGTGCGGGATGAAGATTGGCAGGTTGGAGGGCGTCGTGGTGCTCGGAAGCAAATAGGCGTTCCAAAACTTTGCCTTTTGCAAGGTCTTTTGCTTGATCACTATCAGTGTCAGTAAGTCACTGACATTGATAGTGATCAAGCTATAAGTCGGACGCCTTCGCCGCTACTCGCATGTGTACATCTGCACAATTGAGCTTTGTAAATGTTTGCATGAGCAAACGTGCAGAGGGTTGTGATCTTGAAAGCATAAGTCCAAATAATGAACTAATAGGTCTACAGATGCACACGAGTAATAAGTATACCACTTAACGCCGGAAGATCCCTTGAACACAAACCTGTGATTGTGTTTACGGACATATAAACGGATTTAAATTATTTCACATAGATAGATATTTTAGACGAGTGAGTAGCCATATATGTTAAGGCAAATTTGAAATATAGTCTCAAAGATGGAATCAGAACACAGCCACACACAGAAACTTTTTGTCTAGAATTAAACGAAAACTCTAAACATCTTATAATTGGAGTTATATACCGGTCACTAAACTTATACAGAATGGAAGCAAAGCCTCTATGAGATGAAATATCTAGAGCATCTAAGTCAAACAGTATTCGTGTCATGGGTGACTTTAATTTTAGTTGAATAAACTGCCTAACACAACAGGGAATAATGAAGAAAAAGATTTTCTAGAATTAATTGACGATTGTTTTCTTAAGCAACACACTAAGGAACCAATGCGTGAAAATAATATTTTAGACCAAGTTTTATGTAACAGGGAAATGCAAA
>NC_091203.1:9399523-9527023 GCF_040958095.1 Procambarus clarkii | reverse complement strand
CCGATTTGCCTAATAAGCCAAGTTTTCCTGAATTAATATTTTTTCTCTATTTTTTTTCTTATGAAATGATAAAGCTACCCATTTCATTACTTATGAGGTCAATTTTTTTTATTGGAGTTAAAATTAACGTAGATATATGACCAAACCTAACCAACCCTACCTAACCTAACCTAACCTATCTCTATAAGTTAGGTTAGGTTAGGTAGCCGAAAATGTTAGGTTAGGTTAGGTTAGGTACGTTAGGTAGTCGAAAAATAATTAGTTCATGAAAACTTGGCTTATTAGGCAAATCAGGCCTTGCATTGTAGGCAGAGAACTGCGTTCTGGCTACTAGGTACGACATATATATATATATATATATATATATATATATATATATATATATATGTCGTACCTAATAGCCAGAACGCACTTCTCAGCCTACTATTCAAGGCCCGATTTGCCTAATAAGCCAAGTTTTCATGAATTAATGTTTTTTCGTCTACCTAACCTACCTAACCTAACCTAACCTAGCTTTTTTTGGCTACCTAACCTAACCTTACCTATAAATATAGGTTAGGTTAGGTTAGGTACGGTTGGTTAGGTTCGGTCATATATCTACGTTAATTTTAACTCCAATAAAAAAAAATTGACCTCATACATAGAGAAAAGGGTTGCTTTATCATTTCATAAGAAAAAATTATAGTAAATATATTAATTCAGGAAAACTTGGCTTATTAGGCAAATCGGGCCTTGAATAGTAGGCTGAGAAGTGAGTTCTGGCTACTAGGTACGACATATATATATATATATATATATATATATATATATATATATATATATATATATATATATATATATATATATATATCGTACCTAGTATCCAGAACGCACTTCTCGGCCTACTATGCAAGGCCCGATTTGCCTAGTAAGCCAAGTTTTCCTGAATTAATATATTTTTTCTCAATTTTTTTTCTTATGAAATGATAAAGCTACCCATTTCATTATGTATGAGGTCAATTTTTTTTTATTGGAGTTAAAATTAACGTAGATATATGACCTAACCTAACCAACCCTACCTAACGTAACCTAACCTATCTTTATAGGTTAGGTTAGGTTAGGTAACCGAAAAAGTTAGGTTAGGTTAGGTTAGGTAGGTTAGGTCGTCGAAAAACAATTAATGAAAACTTGGCTTATTCATATTATTTGATTATTCATATTATTTTGAAAGATTGATTTTATGATACGAATTTTATGTCCATTTTATTCATGTTTTGCTTTTCTAACGTAATTAAAATCTCATTGTTAAATTTACTTGTGTTTTGTGTGTCTTCCCATTACCTTACCACAGACGAAGTTCCAGATTTTCTCTTTTTGTTTCTGTATGTGACGAGGCCATACCCCTAGCTTTTGAAACAGCCGAACACCAACGCGTCACCGTCACAATATATATATATATATAATATATATATATATATATATATATATATATATATATATATATTATATATAAACATATATATATGTATATTTTGGTAGCAGTCATTCCTGTAGACATATATTATTAAATATGACCGAAAAAGTAAGATTAATAATTCTAACACAAATTTTCTGTATCTTTCTTACGTTCTTTTCACTGTTGATGGTAATTCAAAGATCAATTCTCCAAAATTAATTTTTTATTTCTAGACTGACGCGACACTTGAGCGCGTTTCGTAAAACTTATTACATTTTCAAAGACTTTAGTTTACAAACACACAACTGAAACTGAATAGAGCTTACACATCTTTCGAGTTTATATCTACATTTGGGTGAGGTGGATGAGGTGAAAACGAACTTTCAACAATGGGTATTGAATGGGTATTAAATTCCAACACAAGACAGAACACGAAACAATGGGAATTGAATGGAAGTAATTGTAGAAAGCCTATTGGTCCATATTTCTTGATGCTTCTATATTGGAGCGGAGTCTTGAAGTGGGTAAAATATAGTTGTGCATTAATTGGCTGTTGACTGCTGGTGTTGACTTCTTGATGTGTAGTGCCTCGCAGACGTCAAGCCACCTGCTATCGCTGTATCTATTGATGATTTCTGTGTTGTTTGCTAAGATTTCTCTGGTGATGGTTTGTTTGTGGGAAGAGATTATATGTTCCTTAATGGAGCCCTGTTACTTATGCATCGTTAAACGCCTGGAAATAGATGTTATTGTCTTGCCTATATACTGGTTTTTTTGAGGCTTACTGTCCTCAAGAGGGCATTTGAAGGCATAGACGACGTTGGTCTCTTTTAAAGCGTTCTGCTTTGTGGTCTGGAGTGTTTCTTATGAGTAGGCTGGCCGTTTTTCTGGTTTTATAGTAAATCGTCAGTTGTATCTTCTGATTTTTGTCTGTAGGGATAACGTTTCTACTGACAATATCTTTCAGGACCCTTTCCTCCGTTTTATGGGCTGTGGAAAAGAAGTTCCTGTAAAATAGTCTAATAGGGGGTATAGGTGTTGTGTTAGTTGTCTCTTCAGAGGTTGCATGGCGTTTCACTTTCTTTCTTATGATGTCTTCCACGAAACCATTGGAGAAGCCGTTGTTGACTAGGACCTACCTTACCGTACAGAGTTCTTCGTCGACTTGCTTCCATTCTGAGCTGTGGCTGAGGGCACGGTCGACATAAGCGTTAACAACACTCCTCTTGTACCTGTCCGGGCAGTCACTGTTGGCATTCAGGCACATTCCTATGTTTGTTTCCTTAGTGTAGACTGCAGAGTGGAAAACTCCGCTCCTTTCCATGACTGTTACATCTAGAAAGGGCAGCTTCCCATCCTTCTCCATCTCGTAAGTGAAACGCAACACAGAATTCTGCTCAAATGCCTCCTTCAGCTCCTGCAGATGTCTGACATCAGGTACCTGTGTCAAAATGTCGTCAACATACCTGCAGTATATGGCCGGTTTCAAGTTCAAGTCGACTAAGACTTTTTGCTCGATGGTACCCATGTAGAAGTTTGCAAACAGGACACCTAGGGGAGAACCCATGGCGACCCCATCTACTTGCTTATACATGTGTCCATCCGGGCTCAAGAAGGGTGCCTCTTTAGTACAAGCTTGGAGTAGTTTCCTTAGACTGTTTTATGGTATGTCAAGAGGAGTACAGGCCGGATCACGGTACACTCTGTCGGCTATCATCCCGATTGTTTCATCCTAAATGAAACAATGAAAGTGATTGTTTCATGTTTCATCCTGAATGAAACAATCGGGATGATAGCCGACAGAGTGTACCGTGATCCGGCCTGTACTCGTCTTGACATACCAGAAAACAGTCTAAAGAAACTACTCCAAGCTTGTACTAAAGAGGCACCCTTCTTGAGCCCGGATGGACACATGTATAAGCAAGTAGATGGGTTCTCCCCTAGGTGTCCTGTTTGCAAACTTCTACATGGGTACCATCGAGCAAAAAGTCTTAGTCGACATGAACTTGAAACCGGCTATATACTGCAGGTATGTTGACGACATTTTGACACAGGTACCTGATGTCAGACATCTGCAGGAGCTGAAGGAGGCATTTGAGCAGAATTCTGTGTTGCGTTTCACTTACGAGATGGAGAAGGATGGGAAGCTGCCCTTTCTAGATGTAACAGTCATGGAAAGGAGCGGAGTTTTCCACACTGCAGTCTACACTAAGGAAACAAACATAGGAATGTGCCTGAATGCCAACAGTGACTGCCTAGACAGGTACAAGAGGAGTGTCTTTAACGCTTATGTCGACCGTGCTCTAAGCAACAGCTCAGGATGGAAGCAAGTCGATGAAGAACTCTGAAGGGTAAGGCAGGTCCTAGTCAACAACGGCTTCTCCAATGGTTTCGTTGAAGACATGATAAGAAGGAAGGTGAAACGCCTTGCAACCTCTGAAGAGACAACTAACTCAACACCTGTACCCCTTATTAGACTATTTTAGAGGAACTTCTTTTCCACAGCTCATAAAACGGAGAAAAGTGTCCTGAAAGATATTGTTAATAAAAACGTTATCCCTACTGTCACGTGGGGGGTGGTGGGCCAGGGCTCTGCTAACACTTAGCTGCTAGGGGCTCAAAAGGCCCAAATACTCAGCCCCTCCGAACTCCCTGGATTCACCGGAGTCTCCTTGGTCACACAGGAGAGGACCAACAATGCCCACCTCCGCAGGTCTTTGCTTCCACCACAAAAAGGGTGCCACTGATTCACCCTGGAAGCCCTTCAGTCAAACATGGGGAAACTGCTGCTAACAGTTCCGGCCTAGACCCGTGGGGGAGTGAAGGAAGACTCAGGCTTACCTTATAACCATAACCTCCCTGAGTCTTGCCTGCCAGACAAAAAGGTTGCAGGAACTCCTTTCCCGCCTGTCTTCTCTATCTTCTTCTTAGCAAGGTCGCCAGCTGGGTTATTATATCTGCACCCCAGCAATGCAGTTCAGTGGGTGTATTATATATTGTTTGTAGCCAGAAGATTGCTACTCCCATAGATCTGCTACTAGACTGTTGGCCCAGGGTACTCTCCCAGGAAGGTCTGTGTGGCTTTACCTCTCTCTAGCCACTACGTTAATAGTTGCCACCATTCAGGCACCGATACTGATCGGATGGCTAAGGGTACACTTTTATGTAAGTCTGTGCTGTCTTTACCACTCTCCAGGCAATAAGAACTGCTATAGAGAACGTAGTGTTCCCTAGGTGGTACTATGATAACCTTCGTGTATGCTCATAGAGAAAATATCATAATGGAGGCACACTTAAACACAGTGATAAAATGTGTGAATTTACTGATGCAAATTACATGAACACACACACAATCACAAGTAATACATGAATATGGAAATAAGGATAATAAGTCTGGAGATCGTCAGCCTCTTCTTCCACGACCTCCAACACTCCTTCAGCTGGGCAGAAAAACAGGAGTCCCACACTCTCTCACAGGAGGGCCTCTTCACCACGTCGGCACCTCTTCTTCACTGTCCTGCCATCCATACACACTGTCCTCTCTGACAGTCCTGGACACAATCTGCCTTGCAGCCTATTCTACTACTAAAGTATTAAAGTCCTGCTGCCACATACATAAGTAACTATTGTGGCCTAACTAGCCTACTCACACAAGGGGTAATTGGAGGGAAAATGATCTACCTTACATTCCTGGCTCACAACGCCTGTCCGTCGATGGTGTGAGGTTCCCACGCTTCCTTGGGTCGATCCTTGACGATCCAGGACGTTCCACAGGTCCTCAGGTGTCGTGGAGCCTTCGCGTCGTCGCCGTTCCAATCCCTGAGATTCAGCTGCCCCAATCCTGGTTCATCGATGGGTGCTGAGCTAATCACTATTTTTCCCACACTCGCCCCTTCCTCAAGGCGTTGCTCCTTGTCCTAGGCACGGTGTCGTCCTTCCAAAATTCTCAGTGGATGTGACCTGGTCACAGCTAGGCTTGCCCGCCACACCTTTCCAGGCCCCCCAACGTCCAGCGTCGCCGCCCAGCGTCGTCGCCGAATATTTTCCAAGTTTGGCACTCTTTCGCTCAATAAACTTGGTTCCTTTTCGCTTCCCAGAAGCGCGGGGTCTCCAATATGTGAGATGGGCTGCGAGAGCCTGCACTATTCCACCGAGAAAGGCTTGTAGAGCCTCAAATCCTTGAGAGCAGACCGAGGCGCGTCCTCTCGCTTCCGAGGTTAGGTCAACTCTGACGTTGGCGCCGCCCGGGGCACTCGGTGACGTCATGGCGGGCCCTGATTTGTCGTCTGCGACCTAAGTCGGCAAATCCGCGATCGGCTAGTGTCCCTTCCAAAAGGTCATATCTGCATTAGGGGATACTCTTTCATTTTATAACAGGGCGCCAATTTCCCTTTATTTACAACTTGTAATGTAACTTCCTTCCCTTAACTGGCAGCCAGTCTGGTCGCCACATATATCATTAGACTCCCTGAACCTCAGAGAATCAGTAGGGAGAGCTGATATGACTCTTTAAGCCGGCAAACGAAAGAAATAGGAGAGGGCACCGTAACATACCCCTTCCCTTAAAATAAGAGTCATATCGGAAGAGCAGCACTCAAGAGGGCAACCTATACTCTTGCTCCCTCCGTTCCTGAAGTGTCACTCCTCCAGTTGGTGACGTGGCTCGTACCACCTTGCCAGTCACTTGCCTCATTATATGTCCACCTCGCATAGGAACGGGTGTGATGAGTGTTCCCTGAACACCTACAAGAAATCCTCTCTCCGTGGCTAAGAGTGTACTCCCACGGCTCGTTACCACTGTAAGATTCAGTGCATGCAGTGCCTCCACCGCGTCGTGCACTCCGAGATAGTCTTGCACTTCCACTGCGTCCTACAGGTACTCCACGTTTCCTCTCATGATCTCCTCTTCGCCAATCTTCTCTCTCCTCGGTTCCTCTTCTCCCATAGGTGCGTTGTCTCCTCATAGTGGCACTTGTCACCTGTACTCCATCCAGCAGCTTCCCCTTTTCCACACTAGGCTTTTGCGATGGCCCAATGCCCCTCTGGTTAGGCTGGCGCCTACCCTGGGTGTACCTATTCCCTGCTTTCTTCGTATTGCCTTTCCTATACCATTCGCTCCTTCGTTCCCGACGAACATCTTCACTCCTCCATGAGATTCTCTTCCCTGCAGACGTCTTCTTCGGTTCGTGGTTGGGCTCATCCACCTCCCTGTGGCTCACCTCACCACGGTGGTTCATCTTGCACCTATCACTATTCATCTGGCCGGCATAGGGTGCACTGTGTCGTGGCTCCTCCACTCTGCCCCTCACTGCCGTTCGCCCATCCATTGAGCTTACTTTATTCACGTTTCTGTATGGAGGGAGTGCGGTCTGCAGCCTCTTCACCGCCCGAGGCGTTTGTACAGCTGCTCCTCGCCACTCCTCCACACGCATAATCAGGTTTAGTCGGAGGTCCTCGTCGGGGTTCTCCACGACCTCCGACGACCTCTCTGCACTCTCGCCCTCGTTGTCGTCGTCTCTGGCGACGTTTCCCCTGGCGAAGTCGGCTTCCTCACTACCATCCGGAACGACCGATACCTCACCTGGCAGGGTTGTACCGCTGCTTGCAACATAGGCACTCCTGGCCCAATCGGGTTGTATTCTGCCTCCTCCGAGGTCATTACCCAGCACCATCTGTACATGCTCTAGGGGTAACTTAGGGGCTACAGCTACTATAGCTTTCTCGACTCCGCAGTCGGCAATCAGCTGTACTTCGTGAAGTGGCAACCTGTATTCCTCCCCCACACTGCGTATCCTCACCACTCCCATAGGTGAATCATTAAATTCCTTGGGGAGAATACTCCTGGTTACCATACTTATGTCAGCACCCATATCTCGAAGAACGGCAACCTCCACTGGGTCTGACTTTCCAAACTTCACGTTTGCCCCGAAAACGAAGGGATGTTCACCCAACTTCATTTCCCAACCATTCACGTTGGGTCCACTATAATATGGGGTGTGAACAAACATTCTCTCCTCTTCCAACATTAGTCCTATATTCCCTTGGTGCTCCTCACACTCGCGGGCATAATGTCCTCTCACACCACAGTTGAAACATCGGCTGCCTCCCCTAGGCGGCCACTCGCTAGTCCCCCTGGCAGTACCACTTGCAGACGTCCCCTGGGTCCTCCTTGGACTCCCTGTCGTCGTGTCCGGGACTGCAGCACTTGCTCCCGAGCTAGGTCCACTGCTCACAGCTTGGGGCTTCCTCCCCGCGTCCCTTGAGCTCTTGAACTGGGTTACTTCATAGGGCACATTACTCTTGGGAGAGTCCCCACCCGTCCTCGCTCCTCCTGAACTCCTAAGGTTCCCTCCCGACCTGGGGTAAGGCGATTGTCTGGGTGGCCCCTCCCTCCTGAGACGTAGGGCCTCCTCCAGCATATCGGCTCAATCCGCTGCAGCCTTCAGGTCCTTAATACCTGCTTCTCTCAACCTTACTCGCAACTCAGGATGGAGCACTGACATAAACTTCTCCATCACTATCAGTCGTTTGATATCATCCGCCGACTCCGCTTCCTCCGCCTTCAACCATCATAGGAATTTCCGTTCCATATCCCTGGCGGTCTCGGCGTAAGTCTTTCCCAACGCTCTTGTACACTCTCTGAACCGCTTCCGGTACATCTCCGGAGTCAGCCGGAATGAGTGGAGCACCGCATTCTTAATCGCGTCGTAACTAGTACACTCCTCTAGGTCCAGCATGTTGTATGCTTCCCGGGCCTCACCAGTCAACCTGCCCTGGACCAGAGCAGCCCAATCATCTTCCGGCCACTCCTTCAGAGTTGCTATCCGTTCAAAGTGTTCGAAGAACGCCTCAGCTTCTTGTGGTTCGAACGTAGATAAGTCACGTTCCCTTACCTTGAGGTCACCTCGCCGTGCAGGTAGTGAGAGCAGACCACGTTCAACGCGACACAATTCGACTTCTTTCTTCACCTTTATCTCCTCCAGTTGCAGCTGTCTCTCTCCTTCTTCCCGCTGCAGCCGAGCTTCTCGCTCACGCTCCTCTCGCTGCAGCTCAGCTGCACGTTCCTCTCGCTGCAGCTGCAGCCGTGCTTCTCTCTCCTCTCGTCGCAGCTGGGCTTCCAGTTGCATCTTCATTATTTCCAGTTGCAGGCTTCTCTTACTACAGCTGGACCTTCCACTGCTTCCATGTTCACTGTGAATTCTCTCCAAACTGGTAGGCGCTTGGGGTGGCTCTAGTCGGGACGGTTCACCTTGCGACGGCTCTCCTCGGGACGGCTCCTCTTGAGATGGCTCCTCTCCCGTCGCCTCCTCTCGAGCTGTGAGCTGTGCCATGATCTCTATCCTTCGCTCCGTTACCTTAGTCGTCCTCAACCTGATCTCAAAGTGGTTTGCCACTTGTTGGAGCTGGGCCTTGGTACACTCTTCCAAAATTCTCTCGTCCCTTGTGTCAATAAATTTCTTTACTTTGTCCTCCTCCATCTCTATATCATTGAGCATACACGACAACACAGACAAGTTAGTAGGTACTAATTTCACCGTTTCAGTCCCTTAGCTAGTTGAGTAACAGTACCACTGAATTTACTGGCCACACTGTATTAGTACCCTGGCAACACTTGTCTTGCAATTTGGGCAACACTGTAGCTTGATCCACGCTTCCTGGCGAAGTTCCCAGTTCTTGGCTACCGGGGTTCGAATCCTGGCAAGGTCGCCAGTTCCCTGTCACGTGGGGGGTGGTGGGCCAGGGCTCTGCTAACACTTAGCTGCTAGGGGCTCAAAAGGCCCAAATACTCAGCCCCTCCGACTCCCGGGATTCACCGGAGTCTCCTTGGTCACACAGGAGAGGACCAACAATGCCCACCTCCGCAGGTCTTTGCTTCCACCACAAAAAGGGTGCCACTGATTCACCCTGGAAGCCCTTCAGTCAAACACGGGGAAACTGCTGCTAACAGTTCCGGCCTAGACCCGTGGGGGAGTGAAGGAAGACTCAGGCTTACCTTATAACCATAACCTCCCTGAGTCTTGCCTGCCAGACAAAAAGGTTGCAGGAACTCCTTTCCCGCCTGTCTTCTCTATCTTCTTCTTAGCAAGGTCGCCAGCTGGGTTATTATATCTGCACCCCAGCAATGCAGTTCAGTGGGTGTATTATATATTGTTTGTAGCCAGAAGATTGCTACTCCCATAGATCTGCTACTAGACTGTTGGCCCAGGGTACTCTCCCAGGAAGGTCTGTGTGGCTTTACCTCTCTCTAGCAACTACGTTAATAGTTGCCACCATTCAGGCACCGATACTGATCGGATGGCTAAGGGTACACTTTTATGTAAGTCTGTGCTGTCTTTACCACTCTCCAGGCAATAAGAACTGCTATAGAGAACGTAGTGTTCCCTAGGTGGTACTATGATAACCTTCGTGTATGCTCATAGAGAAAATATCATAATGGAGGCACACTTAAACACAGTGATAAAATGTGTGAATTTACTGATGCAAATTACATGGACACACACACAATCACAAGTAATACATGAATATGGAAATAAGGAAAATAAGTCTGGAGATCGTCAGCCTCTTCTTCCACGACCTCCAACACTCCTTCAGCTGGGCAGAAAAACAGGAGTCCCACACTCTCTCACAGGAGGGCCTCTTCACCACGTCGGCACCTCTTCTTCACTGTCCTGCCATCCATACACACTGTCCTCTCTGACAGTCCTGGACACAATCTGCCTTGCAGCCTATTCTACTACTAAAGTATTAAAGTCCTGCTGCCACATACATAAGTAACCATTGTGGCCTAACTAGCCTACTCACACAAGGGGTAATGGGAGGGAAAATGATCTACCTTACATTCCTGGCTCACGACGCCTGTCCCTCGTTGGTGTGAGGTTCCCACGCTTCCTTGGGTCGATCCTTTACGATCCAGGACGTTCCACAGGTCCTCAGGTGTCGTGGAGCCTTCGCGTCGTCGCCGTTCCAATCCCTGAGATTCAGCTGCCCCAATCCTGGTTCATCGATGGGCGCTGAGCTAATCACTATTTTTCCCACACTCGCCCCTTCCACAAGGCGTTGCTCCTTGTCCTAGGCACGGTGTCGTCCTTCCAAAATTCTCAGTGGATGTGACCCGGTCACAGCTAGGCTTGCCCGCCACACCTTTCCAGGCCCCCCAACGTCCAGCGTCGCCGCCCAGCGTCGTCGCCGAATATTTTCCAAGTTTAGCACTCTTTTGCTCAATAAACTTGGTTCCTTTTCGCTTCCCAGAAGCGCGGGGTCTCCAATACGTGAGATGGGCTGCGAGAGCCTGCACTATTCCACTGAGAAAGGCTTGTAGAGCCTCAAATCCTTGAGAGCAGACCGAGGCGCGTCCTCTCGCTTCCGAGGTTAGGTCAACTCTGACGTTGGCGCCGCCCGGGGCACTCGGTGACGTCATGGCGGGCCCTGATTTGTCGCCCGCGACCTAAGTCGGCCAATCCGCGATCGGCTAGTGTCCCTTCCAAAAGGTCATATCTGCATTAGGGGATACTCTTTCATTTTATAACAGGGCGCCAATTTCCCTTTATTTACAACTTATAATGTAACTTCCTTCCCTTAACTGGCAGCCGGTCTGGTCGCCACTTATATCATTAGACTCCCTGAACCTCAGAGAATCAGTAGGGAGAGCTGATATGACTCTTTAAGCCGGCAAACGAAAGAAATAGGAGAGGGCACCGTAACACTACAGACAAAAATCAAAAGATACAATTGATGATTTACTATTAAACCAAGAAAACGGCCAACCTACTCATGAGAAACTCTCCAGACACAAAGCAGAACGCTTTAAAAGAGACCAATATCGTCTTTGCCTTCAAATGCCCACTTGGGGACTGTAAGCCTCAAAGAATTCAGCGTATAGGGAAGACAACAACATCTCTTTCCAGGCGATTAACGATGCATAAGCAACAGGCCTCCATTAAGGAACATGTAATCTCTTCCCACAACCAGACCATCACCAGAGAAGTCTTAACAAAAAATACGGAAATCATCGATAGATACAGCGATAGCAGGCGGCTTAATATCTGTGAGGCACTACACATTAAGAAGTCGACACCAGCAATCAACAGCCAATTAATACACAACTATATTCTACCCACTTCAAGACTCCGCACCAATATAGAAGCATCAAGAAATATGGGCCAATAGGCACTTTGCAGTTACTTCCATTCTTCCCTTTAACTTACAAAATATTATACCCATTGTTTCGTGTTCTGTCTTGTGTTGAAAGTCTGTTTTCACCTCATCCAAAACTGTTGTAACATATCACCTCACCCAAATGCAGGAATAAAATCGAAGCTGTTTAAACTGTGTTTAGTTATAGTTGTGTGTGTGTAAACTAGTCTTTGAAAATGTAATAAGTTTTACGAAACGCGGTCAAGTGTCGCGTCAGACTAGAAATAAAAGTGAATTTTGGAGAATTGATTTTTCAGTTATCATCAACAGTGAAAAGAAATATAAGAAACATTGAGAAAATTCGTGTTAGAATTATTAATCTTACTTTTTCGTTCATATTTAATAATATATGTCTACAGGAAAGACTGCTACCAAAATATACTAATATATATATATATATATATATATATATATATATATATATATATATATATATATATATATATATATATTATATATATATATATATATATATATGTATATATATATATATATATATATATATATATATATATATATATATATATATATATATATATATATATATATATATATATATATATATATATATACCCACACATACAAAAAGAATAGGGGTGGTAGGAGAATTCAGTGAGGATCCAAGAGGCCTTCGCTGAGTACTCTTTATTTTCTTTTCCGAGGCTATGGGTCCCTGCAATTTGACCAGAGGTGATACCCCCTTTTAGGTTATAAATACATATGTATAAATGTGTACATGATATATGTCAGTGGGTCGGGAGGTTATTGCATAACATTAAACTGGTTTACGAACGAAAAAGAACGAAGCGCCGTCTAGAAGGACTGAGGTCAGTCCCGCGAGACTCGTTATTGGTTTCACTACATTGTGGACTCATTTATGTTTAATTTGCTTCTATATAAGAGCTTAATCATGGTAAAAAAAGTAAAACTTTGTAATTAGTGAAGTTATTAACAAACTATTTAGCACGACATAATTAAGAAACAAAGAACTTTTACAATAATTCAAGAAAGTTAGTGATATAATGTTAATGGGAAGGGAATGAAACAGTACCACTTTCTCCTGTTGTTGGCGCACTCGTCAATAGATGGAGTTGTTAGGCAGGGCGAGCGTCGGGTTGGGTGATACAAGATCTATATATTTTATAGAGAGCTTTCCTATCCTTCTTCTATAGTCTCTTGTTAGTGCGAGTGTTTATAGTGTGTGGGGAAGGCAACGAGTCGGGCCACCTTCCTGCACTTGACATTCAATCCCTAACTTCCTGTGGTGATAACACTCTCTTTGACCTTCAAGGTTTGTGTGTAAATAGATTAGTTTATTGTTATTTGTTTAGGTTTAATAGTGTTATGAAAGTGGCGTTGGATAACGTTTCTTGGTATTTACTTTTTTTTTTTTTAACACTGAAGCTGGTATATGGGTGTTAATGTTCTATCCTGCTAATTTGCCAGACTTCCCGTCGTCAGTACTCTAGTTATTTACGAAGATGATAAATTTCTGCTTATGACTAATGCCTGCGAAAAAGAAACTAGTAAAATTATCTTCATTGTCTTGCTACATTCATTTTCGGTAAACATCCACCCTCCAGCACTTTGTGCAACTTGCCAAGCTTTCTTGTATACCAATGTTAACTAGAACGGTTTTGCCGCATTGGGGACGTAGTTATTGATTTAACATAAACTACATTATTTGTCAGATGACCAATAGTTCCTGGCTAATATTGTGGACAACCCTGGTAGTCTCCCAGGTGCTTGTCGTTGCCCAAGT
The DNA here is from genome assembly GCF_040958095.1 of Procambarus clarkii. Lineage (NCBI taxonomy): Eukaryota > Metazoa > Arthropoda > Malacostraca > Decapoda > Cambaridae > Procambarus > Procambarus clarkii. The sequence goes on along the minus strand of NC_091203.1, from coordinate 9,513,632 downwards.
TGTTAACGTGAGTAAACGTGTTTTTATTTTCCTAAATATTTTGGTAAAATATTTTATTTTTCCTATAAATATGTAATTATTGTTAAACACTAGTTGTACCCTGCCATGTTTTGCCGAGCCACAGCCTCGTTTTCCCCACCATTCTACTCTCGTCCCCCAAACTTCCCCTCCCACCCCCCTCCCTTCCCATTCCCGTTCTTCCAACCATTTCCCTGGTCCGATGCGTTCCCAAATAATTTGTTCCCATCAGGAAAATTGGAACGGTAAAGAAAAGGTAAAAGAAATGGTTAATACGGAAGAGAAGTACTCGCCAAATGTGGCGTGTTAAACATCACAGCTCGCTTCAAAATGCCATGTCGGACAATAATTAAGTCTTGCTTCCATGAAAATTAATTTCATCGATGCAGTCCGTAACATTGAAATCGAATTGTAATAATTAGTATAGTGTTGCAATTACCTACAACAGGTAGCACATTATATATATATATATATATATATATATATATATATATATATATATATATATATATAAAATAATTGTCACAAATGGGGCTGGCATATAAAAAAAAACCTCTTACATATTACAATGGAACGTAGTCAAAATTTCAAACCAATCGTTGAACTTTCAGATAAGGAAATTTGAACATAACTTACATTTATACTATAAAATCTATATAGCATGTCACGCAGGCGCTGTTGGACGACCTTGGCGAGTCTCGAAGTGTTTAGTTGTGTATATGCTAGTTTTTCTAACTATACATAAAAGTTTAAACTTCCTTGTTGGGCTTAGCTGAAATTAATGAGATCGAATATCAGATTCTAAATATTTAAGGGAAAGTAGCACTTGTATGAAAGATTACAATATAGCATGACTTCAGTCTGTCGTAACCCTTAATTGTCTAATTATTAAATACTATTCTGGTCTTGGGATCCTTACCAGCCGTCATTTAATGGGTACGGACTGACCTTTTAATTGTAAGATTACAAAAGATAAACCAAACGCTGGAATTTAGTAAACTAGCCTTGCTATTTTGAGGATGCCCTAAAGCTTACAGCTTTAGACCTTATTTTAACAATGGAACCATTTTAAATTATCTTTAGCTTTTACATGTAAAGGGTCTAAGTTTGTATAGCATTTTACACTATTCGTCAATGGGTTTCCCTAGAGTTTCTTGTTTACAGTAAAGTTGACCTGATTCTACCAGAGAGTTGATGAGACTAAACGTTGATCTTGGTTACTGTATTGGGGCTCTACAGAGTGGGTTAAAACGCCAATAAACCTTTTGGTTATTTAATAATTTTGTTAACTGCAGATTCTTAACTGATACTTTTATCTAAATTTAAAGTTAATAGATCTTGATGGCGGTAGCTTGGATACTTGGATGTCATCACTTCTCAAAGAACACATCGGGAATGTGGGGTTCTGTTTCCCCTAAAGTTTCTTGAACTCTATTAAAGTTGAAAAATTACCTGGTTGACTGTTTGGTACCTGTGACATTTAGTAATCATTATTACATCATATCTTGCACAACCTCTTAAACCCACTAATCTTCACTTACTAATAAAAAAGTTCTAGCGCAGTTTTCTGGTTTATTGCCATACTATAAAACTTAGTGCCCCTTCATAGTTAATTCTAACTTTTCAAATGCTTAATAATGTATTTAGTGTAGGTGCCTCAGACTTGAATTTTAAGTATTTTACAAATTTAAGTTTTCTAATGGCTCTTAAATATGCACTTCAAACTGTTTTCTTCATCCAACCCATCAGCCTGCCTCTCCTTATGGCAGTCAGACCAGAGGACCAGGAGGTGCGGGTAGTGCCAGCTCTCAGGGGTCATCAGGTCAACATGGCAGCGGTTCAGTAGTACGTGGCGGCCTGGGCAGCGGTCCAGTTCTGGGTGCTGGAATAGGACTTGGCAGCAGTCAAGGAGTAGGTATTAACCTTGGCCAAGGAATCGGCAGCGGCCCAGCTGGCAGTTCTGGTCAAGGAATTGGCGGGAGTGGTGACAGGCCTGGACAGGTTAGCAGTGGACCTCTCGCTTCCTCTAGCAGTAGCGGTCCGGCTCCTTACGCTGGAGCTAGGTATGGCAGTCCACAAGTGAGCAGAGTTGACGCAGTATTTAACCCCACTGTCACCCAGCTCTTCACCATCGACCGCTTCGTCACCCTCACTGATCAGGCTTTCCAGAGTGTGGCTGTCACCCTCACTTCACTCACCGTTCAGACTGTCAGCACTGGAACACGCGCGGTGAGAACTTGGTATGTATTGTGACAAACGATGGTCTGGAGGCTGAGCTTAGACTAGCTAATTGTTGTCTTACACAGGTGGTACAGACGCCGGTGGATGACCGTGTCGCCCTCCAGACAACGGTAGTTGTCAGACCTTCAACATTAACGGTCACGTACGTGCAGTCAGACTTAACATAAACTGATTTATGTAAAGGTACTGGCTAATTGACAACTTTACTCCCCACAGGCTGTCGTACACGACAACGCTGGTGAGAACAAACATAAATACTAAGAGCACAGTATTCACGGACTACCGCACAGTCACAGACACGGTCCTCGTCCCCGGAGCTCGCTACGGTTATAGACAGCTTTAGCACGTCCATCCATGCCAAGATTTTAAAGAACGAAATATAAAGTATATTCAATAAAATGGCTTCTGGGTGATCATATTTTTTTCCCCCTTAAATGGCTAGATTAGTAGTCGTCGATAAAGATTTGCAAACATTATTGCAAAACGGTTCAATTCAGCAACAGCTGGTGGTCCAGAAGTTAAGCATTGTCAACCTGACTGACAGGTTCAGGTTGAATAAACTGAGGCATTGGGTTAATTATCTTGCAACCTCCTAACCAAATTTATTAACCAAGAAGTGTTGTCCTGGTCAGCACAACTCTCATAGGTTAATAAGCACTTCAATTAAATCTTGGTTCTATAATTGAAAATGTTGTGGGTGTGAAGTCTAAAACCCTTGCTGCTCATGCTCTCAAAGCATGAGTCGGTACGTGTCTTCTCGGCGACGCGACATTATTGGATGCAAAATGTGAAAGAATTGCAAACTAGAGTGTAACCAACGATATTCGGAGGCAAAGTTGCCTGTGACGAAGTGTTAATTCGTAGTGAATAGTGACCCCTAGAGTGAAAGGGGGGGTTAGACTTGTAAACCGTTGTCGGTAGACATTGATAGATAATTATTTAATTATCTATCAGAGAATCTTGAACCAGTTGCATGAAGTACCCTAGTTTACCTGGCTTGCTCAGGAGTACTCGGACAGCTGAAAGCACAACGAAGACTCGTTCCATAAGACTGAGACGAATAAGACGCAGGATAAAATGGTTCAGAGGGTCAAGAGTGCATCTCTTCCACCCGACAGTAGAAGATTGCGTGGAGTGGGTCTAAATGGTGTGGTAAATATGATTATTACTATCATCCATACGTGAGTACTTTTTAAAGTTAGCCCCCTCCCCGCTCAGCTCGTTGTCGCCGTGTGGGGGCTTCGTGGGCGGCTGCCGGAGTGTGATGCTCCTTAGGACAGTCCTGTCCTTTTCTAGCCTTGTGCTCCTGCTGCCGTCCTCTCCAATTCTGCTGGGCACCTTTTCCTTTTCCTCCTCCTCCCCTTCCGGCCCGTTGGCGTCGTGAGGGGGCTTGGTGGACGGCTGCCGGAGTGTGATGCTCCGTTGGGCAGTCCTCTGTCCTTTTCTGGCCTTGCACTCCTGCTGCTGTCTTCTCCAATTGTGCCGGATCGCTTTTCCTTTTCCTTATGTTTCGTTTTTCTCCCCCCTCTTCTCCTATCTGCTTGTCGTTTCCTGCTGACCTTTTGCTTGTTTTGGATTATTTCTTTGGACTTCTTCTATTTTGACGCCCGGGTGCTTGAGGAGGCATACTCTTGCACCCGTAGAACTGTAGTACCCGACGTCTCGAGCGAGGGGAACCTTTTATTGTCAATCCCCCTTTCGTCGCTGAACCCGATCTCGACGGACTGACGGTTCTTAAGGTGGCGTTTGTGGGGCGTATACTCACGACGCACCCCTAGGGGGCCCCGGCATGATCGGCGATAGCTTCCTGTTGGGTGTCCTGCCTCTAATTGTGGCTCCATGGTGGGTATGGGGGCACATTCGTGGATGAATTTGTCACTTTTCGTCTCTGTCGTTGAATGTTTCCGTTGTACCCTCTCAGGCTCGTGGGGTGGGCGACCAAGCCCCAGAGTCGGCCTGTATTGGAAGACCAGGCTCTGTAGCTCCCGCTGCGTTGGGCCCCGACCTTGCTCCTCCTTTGACCGTCCTGACTTCTTCCCCCAGCTCCCCTCCCTCCTCTGAGGTTGGGTCGAGCCTCCAGCCCCCGGTGGTGACCACTTCGTCCCCTGGTGTGGCTAAGTCTTTCGTTGTGACTACTGCGCCTTTTGACCCCTCTCTCTCTAGGGGTTCTCAACGCCGTTCGCACCCCAACCGCACTCGCTCGATTCCTTCCCGTGCTGATGCGTATCAGGCCTTGTTTGGTCCTGCTTCATGGGCCAAATACTTTGATCTCCTCCCTCTTGATTCTGCGCCTCCTGACGATTTCTCCCTCCATCGGCATCTTGTAGATTCCGTGGATGCGTGTGTTACTTTCAACCCCACTCGTCTCGGTACACGTGTCGTTGCTGCTCCTTCTCAGGATGCGGCTTCCCGCTTGGCTGCCTTATCTTGCCTTGGCGAGATCCCTGTTCGGGTCTCCAAGAATGTTCAGATGAATGCCAGTGTTGGCACTATTCTCGTCCCGCCCCATGTTGCAAACCGGTGTTCGGAATCTGCAGATTGCCACGATGATATTCGGCATATCCTTGATGCCAAAGGCCATTCTGTCCTCCAGGTTGACTCGTTTACTCGTCCCCCTCGTGGTCGTCGCCGTCAACCCCTTCGTATTGTCGAAGATCACCTTGATGGTAGGACCCTTCCATCCTCTGTCATTCTTGCTGGTGCTAGGTACTCTGTCCAGGAGTATATTCCTTCTCCTTGGCTTTGTAACAAGTGCTGGAGGCTTGGGCATGGTGCCCTCCGCTGCTCTGGGACTGTCTCTCTGTCCTTTGTGTGGGGGTGAAGGTCACTAAGTCGGAGTGCACTTCTCCCCAAGCTCGCTGCCTCAACTGCGGTGAGGCCCATCCTACCTTCTCCCGTGCCTGTATCCATTACAAGCTTGAGGTGGCCGTCCTCAACTGAAGCACCGGGAGCGTTTATCTTTTCCTGAGGCGAGGCGCTAGGTTCGCCGGCTCCCGCCTTATGCTAACGTCTCTTACGCTCGCGTGTTGCGCTCTTCCTCTCCTCGTCCTTCCCTCCTTCCTCAGACTCGCAACCGTTTCCGGGCCTTGGACCCCTGATACACCCACTGCCCCCTCCTCTGTTCCTTTGATTTCTGTCCCGAAGGGTTCCCATCCTGGTCCTCTGTCTGGGGTTCCCCTTCTTTCTACCCGGTCTGTCGTGTCTCCTGTGTCTAGTCCCCTCGTCTCCCTCCGATCGTCCTTCCCATCCTCTTCCTCCATCTATTGGCTTTCCCCGCCGCCTGTCGGTGCAGGCGAATGTCCATCGCTCTCCTAACGGCCGTCGTGTGTGCTCTCATTCAGCTTCTCCTGTTGAGACACTGGAATCCGTTGCCTGGTATGTAGTTGCTGTGACACCGGTCTCTTTAAGTCAGAAGCGTAAGCCTGGCTCCTCTCCTTCCTCCTCCCTGGCAGGTAAGAAGGCTTCGCTTTCTTCCTTGGCCCCTACTTCTGGCTCTGTTGCTCCTTCCCCTCCCATTTCTGTGCTTCCGCCCCCTGTTCCTGCTATGGAGGTTTCTTTGGCCCCTGCTTCCGTTTCAGTTGCTGCCCATGCTGCGGTGCGCTCCCCTCTTTCTACTCCCCCTCTGCCTGCTGCTGTCCTTGACTGCTCCTCTCCGTTGTCTCCTCCTCTTCCTCCTCCTCCGGACCCCGCCCGCCGGCTACCTCTGGTCTGTTGTCCCGCTTCCTTCCCTCCGTCTTTGCTCAGTTTACCCATGCCCCCTAACCCTGACATTGCTGACCCTGATATTCTTTAACGTGCTGTGTTGCTCTTTCACCTTTGTTTCTTCCTTGTTCTCTGTTGTTGTCCTTTCCCTTCTCGTCGATGTCTATTCTTCAATGGAACGTTCGAGGTTACTACGCCAGTTTCCTCGAACTCCAACTTCTGATTTCGCGGTTTTCGCCCCTTTGTGTCTGTCTCCAGGAGCCGATGCTTGGTGCTCGTCCTGGTCGTTTTCGTGGCTATTCCTTTCTCTCTTCCCCCCCCCCCCCCAGCCGTTGCTGGGGCTCCAAATTCTTCTGCTCTCTTGATCCCCGCTGATGTTCCCTTTGTTCCTTTGTCTCTCCATTGTTCTGCTGCTCGTATCGTTGTGAGGAAATGGTACACAGTTTGTTCCATTTATCTCCCCCCCAAGTGTCCCGCTTTCTCTTCCTGATTTGAAACACCTCTTGGTCTCCTTACCGGAGCCTGTGCACCTGCTGGGTGACTTCAATTGTCGTCATTATCTTTGGGGTGATGTTCTGACGAATACGCGGGGTCGCCTACTTGAGCCGTTTCTCCTCTCTTCTTCCCTGTCTCTTCTGAATTCTGGTGAGCCCACTCATTTGGACTCTCGGACTCGCACCCTTTCCTGTATTGATCTTTCTCTCTGCTCTTCTTCTCTTTACTTAGATTTCACGTGGCAGGTTCTTGATGACCTCCATGGCAGTGATCATTTCCCTCTCCTTGTTTCCTTTTTCTCGTTTTGCCCTTCCCTCTCTTTTCCTAGGTGGCAGTTTACTAAAGCGGAATGGAACCTATTTACCCTCAGTGCTGCTCTCTCTGACCTCTCCCTTCGGCCTCTCATCCTTTTTCATGACACTGTCTTCGACGCTGCCCTCCGCTCTATTCCTCGCTCTTCCTCTCGGGGTCCACGGAAGTGCGTTTCCTGGTGGAATGCGGACTGTGCTCGGGCTGTCTGCTGTAAGCGTTCAGCCTGGAAGAGGCACCGCCGTCGGCAGAAGACCGATTCTTTTCTTTTCTTTCGGAAAGCGAGTGTGGTGGCCCATAGGGCCGTCCGTACGTCTAAACGTGAATGTTGGACTTCTTATGTCTCCACAATTACGTCCGAAACTCCCCTGCCACAGATCTGGAGGCGTATCCGCAAGATTGCGGGTAAGATCGTTCCCGATGTTTCCCCGGTCCTTCACCTCCGTGGTACTCTTGTGGCGGACCCGTTGCAGGTCGCTACCGAACTGGGTTCTCACTTTTCTTCTGTTAGCTCTGGTCTTCATCTTCCCCAATCTTTCCTTCTTCGTAAACCTGTCCTTGAGTCTCGTCCTTTAGATTTCTTACTGCTTTTGCTACGAAGACCTCCGTTGTTGCCGTCCTTTTTGACCTGGAAAAGGCTTACGACACCACTTGGCGGTATCATATTTTATCTCAACTTCATTCTTTTGGCCTTCGTGGTCATCTCCCACTCTTTCTCCGCAGCTTCCTCTCTCGTCGTTCCTTTCGGGTGCGCCTTGGTGCCGCTCTCTCTGCCTCTTTTCAGCAATACGAAGGTGTGCCCCAGGGTAGTGTTCTGAGCACTACTCTTTTTCTGGTTGGCCTCAATGGTCTTCTTTCCTCTCTTCCTTCAGGTGTCTTCTCTGCTCTCTTATGTCGATGATCTTACCCTTTGCTGTCATGGTGATGATTCGCCTCTCCTTCAGCGCCGGCTTCAACTTGCAATTGATGCAGTGTCGTCTTGGGCCACTGATCATGGCTTCAAGTTCTCTACTTCTAAGACTTGTGTAATGACTTTTACTCGGAAACGGGTCGTTCTTCGTCCCTCTTTGTCACTTCATGGTCATCCCCTTGAATACAAAGATTCCGCGAAGCTTTTGGGGTTATTCCTTGACACTCGTTTGTCTTGGTCTCCCCATATCTCTTACCTCCGTGTTGAGTGCTCTAAGGCCCTTACCCTCCTTCGGGTCTTGTCCCATACATCTTGGGGGGCAGATAGGCGCACTCTCCTTGCTTTACATTCCTCTCTCGTCCTGTCTAAGCTCGATTATGGTTGCCCTGCTTACTCGTCTGCTTCTCCTTCTACTCTTCGCCGTCTTGATGCTTTGCACCATACTGGGCTGCGCCTCAGTTCTGGTGCCTTTCGTTCGACTCCCGTCCTTAGCTTGTATGTTGACACTGGCTTCCTGTCTCTCCAAGACCGCCGTGATCGCTACTGTCTTCGATATCTTGCGCTGTCCATACAACATCCTTCCTCTCGCCTCTGTCGTTCTTTAACATTTACCCCTCCTGCGGTTCCTGTTCCTCTTCACCACCTCCCTCTTTCTGTCCGGTTATCTCGCCTACAGGATTCTCTTTCCGTTCATATTTCTAATGTTTCTCCTCATGTTATTCCTTCTTTGCCCCCGTGGAGATTCCCTCTTCCGCGGTTTTGTACTTCCTTGACCCGTATCACTAAAGCTTTTACCCCTCCTACGGTTCTAAAACGCCTTTTCCATGAGCACTTTTCTTCTCACTCCCGCTCCGTTTCTGTCTTCACTGATGGGTCTAAGTCTGCGGACGGTGTTGGCTACTCTGTTGTTTTTCCTGATCACACTTATATGTGTCACTTACCTCCGGAGACTAGCATCTTTACAGCGGAGCTTTATGCTATTCTCTATGCTCTTCGTCTCCTGCTTTCTCGTTGTCAGTCTTCCTTTGTAGTTGTTGTTGACTCTCGTAGTGCCCTCATGGCTCTTGGGTCCTTTAATCCAGTTCATCCAGTAGTTGTCGAGATCCAGCATTGGCTGTTTCTTGTTCACAGTAAATTTAAGTCGGTTGAGTTTTGTTGGGTTCCCTGCCATATTGGTGTGTCTTTAAATGAGCGTGCGGATGCTGCTGCCAAGGAAGCTGTCCGCTCTTGTCCCATCTCTCGTAAAGGCATTCCGTATTCCGACTTTTACCCGGTTATCCATTCCTCAGTCCTTACCCGTTGGCAGGCTTCTTGGTTGTCTCTTACTGGTAACAAGCTACGTACTCTTAAATGTTGTTTCCACGTGGCCGTCCTCCTTCCACCGTAACCGGCGGTGGGAAACAGCTCTGGCGAGATTGCGTATTGGCCATACTCGCTTAACCCATGGTCACTTGATGGAGCGCCGCCCGGCTCCTTATTGTCCTAGTTGCATTGTCCCTCTTACGGTTGTGCATGTCCTTCTTGAATGTCCTGACTTCCAGGACGAGCGTGTGTCTTGCTTTCCGACCGCCCCTCGCGGTCACCTGTCCCTCAATAGAATTCTTGGTGACTCGGATACTTTTGATATCGTTCGCCTTATGCGTTTTTGTTCTCGTATTGGCATCCTAGGTGATATTTAGCGCCCTCTGATTATTCTGTGCATTTGATGGTGCTACATAGTCTTCCTGGTTTGGTGCCTTCTTTTGATAATTACTTACTTACTCACGACGCACCCCTAGGGGGCCCCGGCATGATGTGCAATGACTTCTTGTTGGGTGTCCTGCCTCTAATTGTGGCTCCATGAGGGGTGTGGGGGGCACATTCGTGTATGAATATTTTTATCTTCGTACCTATGTCTAATTCTGTTCCTCATTTACTTTCTCAGGCTCGTGGGGTGGGCGACAAAGCCCCCGAGTCAGTCCGTATTGGAAGACCGGGCTCATTAGCCTCCTCTACATTGGGCCCTAACCTTGCTCCTGCTTTGGCCTCTCCTGACTACTTTCCTCGGCTCCCCTCCCTCCTCTGTGGTTGGGTCGAGCCCCAAGCCCCCAGTGGTGACTACCTCGTCTCCTGGCACGGCTCAGTCTCTTGTTGTGACTACTGTGCCTTTTAACCCCTCTCTGGGGGTTCTCAACGCCGTCCTCGACACGGCCGCACTCACTCGATTCCTTCCCGTTCTGATGCATATCAAGCCTTGTTTGGTCCTGTTTCGTGGGCCAAATACTTTGATCTCCTCCCTCTTGATTCTGCACCTCCTGACGATTTCTCCCTAAATAGGGACCTTGTTGATAAAGTGGAGGCCTCTGTCACCATCAACCCCACCCGTCTCGATACATGTGTCGTTGCTGCTCCTTCTCACGATGCGGCCTCCCGCTAGGCTGCTTTATCCTGCTTTGGCGAAACCCCTGTTCGGGTCTCCAAGAATGCTCGGTTGAATGCCAGTGTTGGCACTATTCTCCTCCCGCCCCATGTTGCGATCGGTGTTCGGAATCTGCAGCACTACTATGATATTCAGCATATCCATGAGGCCCAGGGCCATTCAGTCCTCCGGGAAGACACGTTTGCTCGTTCCCCTCGCGGTCGTTGCCATCAACCCCTTCGGGTTGTGAAGATTACCTTCGATGGTAGGACCATTCCACCCTCTGTCATTCTTGCTGGTGCCTGGTGCTCTGTCCAAGAGTACATTCCTTCTCCTAGGCTCTGTAACAAGTGCTGGAGGTCTGGGCATGGAGCCCTCCGCTGCTCTGGGTCTGTCTTTGTCCTTTGTGTGGGGGTGAAGGTCACTAAGTCGGAGTGCTCTTCTCCCCAGGCTCGTTGCCTCAATTGCAGTGAGGCCCATCCTGCCTTCTCCCGTGCGTGTCTCCATTACAAGCTTGAGGCAGCCGTCCTCAACCTGAAGCACCAGGAGCGTTTATCTTTTCCTGAGGCGAGGCGCCAGGTTCGCCAGCTCCCGCCTTATGCTAACGACTCTTATGCTTGCGTGTTGCGATCTTCCTTTCCCCGTCCTTCCCACGTTTCTCAGACAAGTAACCGTTTCCGGGCATTGGACCCTGATATGCCCACTGCCCCCTCCTATGTTCCTTAGAGTTCTGTCCCGAAGGGTCCCCTTCCTGGTCCTTTATCTGGGGTTCCCCTTCTTTCTACCCGGTCTGTCATGTCGCCTGTGTCCTCTTCCTCGTCTCCCTCCAATCCTCCTCCCCATCCTTCCCCTCCGTCTATTGACTCTCCCCGCAGCCTGTCGGTGCGGGCTGATGTCCATCGCTCTCCAAACGGCCGTCGTGTGTGCTCTCGTTTAGCTTCTGTTGAGACGCTGGAATCCGTTGCCCAATATGTGGTTGCTGGGACACCTGTGTCTTTAAGTGAGAAGCGTAAGCCTGGTTCCTCTCCTTCCTCCTCCCCACCGGGTAAGAAGGCTTCGCTTTCTTCCTCGTCCCCTACTTCTGCCTCTATCGCTCCTTCCCCTCCCATTTCAGTGGTTGTGCCCCCTGTTCCTGCTATGGAGGTTTCTTTGGCCCTCGCTACCCTCTCGGTTGCTGCCCTTGCTGAGGTGCGCTCCCCTCTTCCTACCCCCCCCCCCTCTTTCTGCTGCTGTCCTTGGCTGCTCCTCTCGGTTGTCTCCTCTTCCTCCTCCTCCGGACCCCACCCATCCACTTCTGGTCTGTTCTCCCGCTTCCTTCCCTCCATCTTTGCTCAGTTTACCCATGCCCCCTAACCCTGACTTTGCTGATCCCTGAGAACGCCGAGTCTACCCTGGCCACAGGTCAGCCACAACACAGGTCCACTGGGGGCACCGTCGTGGAGGCCGTCAACCACACGTCCAGCAGGTCTGCTGGCAGGTACTGAGCCACCAAGGCTGGTACGGCCACTCCACGAACGATATAAGGGGTACGCCCTAGACAGGAGTCTCGTGTGATATCACCAATCATCACCCTCCTGTCCTCAATACCCCAGTGGATTATCGTCTCCAACCGTCGGTCCCGGGTAAATCCTTCCACTGCCACTCCACTGGCAGGCTTAACACACCACAGTGTTCTTCCGGGGGGACGACGTCACGACAGCTGCAGCAAACTTCACTGTATGGAGACTGGCTGCCTCGGGTAGACTGACTCCACCTTCAACACAGTGGTCCCAGGTCGGCTCTGTAAGCAGACACGTCATTAATAACCGGGACACTAATACACCACACTCACAGGCTCAGATACAAACGCCCGACATATCCACTCCATAGACGTCTGATCTTCTTTTACGTGCTATGTTGCTCTGTCGACTTCGTTTCTTCCTTGTTCTTTGGTGTTGTCCTTTCTCTTCTCGTCGATGTCTATTCTTCAATGGAACGTTCGTGGTTATTACGCCAATTTCCTTGAACTCCAACTTTTGATTTCTCGGTTTTTGCCCCTTTCTGTCTGTCTCCAGGAGCTGATGCTTGGTGCTCGTCCTGCTCGATTTCGTGGCTATTCCTTTCTCTCCCCCCCAGCTGTTGCTGGGGCTCCTAATTCTTCTGCTCTCTTGATTCGCTCTGATGTTCCCTTTGTCCCCTTACTTTTTCCTTCACCTCTCCATTGTTCTGTTGCTCGTATCTTTGTGGGGAAATGGTACACAGTTTGTTCCATTTATATCCCCCGAGTGTTCCGCTTTCTCTTCCTGATCTGAAACGCCTACTGGACTCCTTGCAGGAGCCTGTGCTCCTTCTTTGTGATTTCAATTGTCGTCATTCCCTTTGGGGTGATATTTTGACGAACACCCGAGGTCGCTTTCGTGAGCTGTTTATCCTCTCTTCTTCCCTGTCTCCTCTGAATTCTGGCGAGCCCACGCATTTGAACTCTCGGACTCGCACACTTACCTGTCTTGATCTTTCTCTTTGCTCGTCTTCTCTTTACTTAGATTTCACGTGGCAGGTTCTTGATGACCTCCATGGCAGTGACCATTTCCCCATCCTTGTTTCCTTTTTCTCTTTTTGCCCTCTCCTCTCCTTCCCTAGGTGGCAGTTTGCGAAAGCGGAATGGAACCTATTTACCCTCAGTGCTGCTCTCTCTGAACCCTCCCTTCTGTTCTCCTTTTTCATTACGCTGTCTTCAACGCTGCCCTCCTCTCTATTCCTCGCTCTTCCTCTCGGGGTCCACGGAAGTGCGTTCCCTGGTGGAATGCAGATTGTGCACGGGCTATCCACTGTAAGCATGCAGCCTGGAAGACACCGCCGTCGGCAGACAGCCAATTCTTTTCTTTCAGAAGGCGAGTGCGGTGGCCCATAGGGCTATCCGTATGGCTAAACTTGGATGTTGGGCATCTTATGTCTCCACCATTACGTCCGAAACTCCTCTGCCACAGATCTGGAAGCGTATCCACAAATATAGCGAGTAAGTTCGTTCCCGATGTTTCACCTGTCCTTCTCCTCTGTGGTACTCTTGTCGCAGACCCGTTGCAGGTTGCTACTGAACTGAGTTCCTACTTTTCTTCTGTTAACTCTGGTCTTCATCATCCCCAATTTTTCCTACTTCGTAAATCTGTCCTTGAATTTCGTCTTTTCGATTTCTGCACTCGACTTCGATTTCCCTATAACGATCCCTTCTCTCTCTCTCAACTTCGTTCTGCCCTGGCCCACTGCGGTTCTACGGCAGCGGGCTCCGATGGCATTCATTATGAGATGCTATGCCATCTCCCTCCTTGCACGTTTCAATATTTACTGAGTTTGTATAATCGGATCTGGGAGTCGTCGTCAGTCCCTGAGGATTTGCTCCATGCCATTGTCCTCCCTGTTTGCAAACCAGGGTCTCTGGAAACATCCCCTAAGGACTTTCGCCCTATTGCCTTACAAGTTGCGTCTGCAAACTCTTTGACCGTAAGGGTAACGTTCGTCTAATGTGGTTCCTTGAACACCAGCACCACCTCTCCCTTCTCAATTTGGTTTCCGCATGTGCCGCAGCACAACAGATGTCTTGGTGAACTTGGAGGTCAATATTCGTACTGCTTTTGCTGCGAAGACCTCCGTTGTTGCCGTCCTTTTTGACCTGGAAAAGGCTTACGACACCACTTGGCATTATCATATTCTATCCGAGCTTTATTCTTTTGACCTTCGTGGTCATCTCCCTCTTATTTTTCCGCAGCTTCCTCTCTCGTCGTTCCTTTCGGGTGAGGCTTGGTACCGCTCTCTCTGCCTCTTTTCAGCAATACGAAGGTATGCCCCACGGTAGTGTTCTGAGCACTACTCTTTTTCTGGTTGCCCTCAATGGTCTTGTTTCCTCTTTTCCTTCAGGCATCTTCTTCACTCCCAATGTCGATGATTTACCGTTTGCTGTCAGGGTGATGATTCGCCTCTCTTTCAACGCCGGCTTCAACTTGCGATTGATACCGTGTCATCTTGGGCCACCGATCATGGCTTAAAGTTCTCTACTTCTAAGACTTGTGCCATGACTTTTACGCAGAAATGGGTCGTTCTTCGTCTCTCTTTGTCACTTTATGGTCATTCCCTTTAGTACAAAGATTCCGCGAAGCTTTTAGGGTTATTCTTTGACACTTGTTTGTCTTGGTCTTCAAATATCTCTTACCTCTGTGTTGAGTGCCTAAGGCCCTCGCCCTCCTTCGGATATTGTCCCATACTTCTTGGGGAGTGGATAGGCGCACTCTCCTTGCTTTTCATTCCCCTCTCGTCGTGTCTAAGCTCGATTATGGTTGCCCTGCTTACTCATCTGCTTCTCCTTCTACTCTTCACCGTCTTGATACTTTGCACCATACTGGGTTGCGCTTCAGTTCTGGTGCCTTTCGTTCGACTCCCGTCCTCAGCTTGTATGTTGAAACTGGCTTCCTGTCTCTCTAGATTCGCCGTGATCGCTACAGTCTTCGCTATCTTCCGCGATCCTTACAGCATCCTCACTCTCGCCTCTATCGTGCTTTGACTTTTACCCCTCCTGTAGTTCCTGTTCCTCTTCACCACCTTCCTCTTTCTGTCTGTTTGTCTCGCTTACAAGATTCTCTTTCGTTATGTTTTACTAATGTTTCTCCTCGTATTGTTCCATCCTTGCCCCCGTGGAGGGTCCCCCTTCCCAAATTTTGTACTTCTCTGACCTGCATCACTAAAGCTTTTACCCCTCCTACAGTTCTGAAACGCCTCTTCCTTGAGCACTTTTTTTCTCACTCCCACTCCGTTCCCATCCTCACCGACTGGTCAAAGTCTGCTGACAATGTGAGCTACTCTGTTGTATTTCCTGACCACACTTATATGTGTCGCCTTCCTCCAGAGGCTAGCATCTTCACAGTAGAACTCTATGCTATTCTCTATGCTCTTTGTCTCCTGCTTTCCTGGTGTCAATCCTCCTTCGTGGTGGTAGTTGACTCTCGTAGTGCCCTCATAGCTTTAGGGTCCTTTAATCCGGTCCACCCGGTGGTCATCCAGATTCAACATTGGCTGTTTCTTATCTCCAGTAAATTTAAGTCAGTTGTGTTTTGCGGGGTTCCCAGCCATGTTCGTATCTCTTTAAATGAGCGTACAGATGCTGCTGCTAAGGACGCTATCCGCCCTTGTCCCATCTCCCATAAAGGTATTCCTTATTCCGACTTTTACCCAGTTATTCATGCCTCCATCCGTGCCCGCTGGCAGACTTGTTGGTTTTCTGTTATTGGTAACAAACTGCATACTCTTAAGTCGTGTGTCCCAGTAGCCTTCCTCCTGCCACCGTAACCGGCGGTGGAAAACGGCTCTGGCTAGGTTATGTATTGGCCATACCCGTTTAACTCATGGTCACTTAATGGAGCGCCACCCTGCTCCTTATTTTCCAAATTGCATTGTCCCTCTTACGGTCGTACATATCCTTGTTGAATGTCCTGACTTTGAGGACGAGTGTGTGTCCTGTTTTCCAACCGTCCCCCACGGTCGTTTGTCCCTCGATAGAATTCTTGGCGACTCGGATACTTTTGATATCGTTCACCTTATGTGTTTTTGTTGTCGTATTGGCATCCTTGGTGATATTTAGCACCCTCTGATTATCCCGCACATTTGATGGTGCTACATAGCCTTCCCGGTTTGGTGCCTTCTATTGATAATTACTTACTTACTTGAAGATATGCACATGAAAGGCTTGAAGCAGCCAGAGGTAGCTAAACCCCACACGGTACCTTAGTCACAACACAAAACACCTAGGGATGCCCAAAACACTGGCTTAGACTACTCAATAACTACAACTTTTTCCAGAGACCGGATACACAGGTTTATACTTAGAGAAACACTGTAGACTAAGGTAAGGGAAGGGGAGGAGGAGGAGGAGAATGGAGACAGAGCCACACAGGGACGATGTTCCCACAAGCACAGCCGGACCAGAGAAGACCGGTTACACAGGGTTATAACCATGCTACCAGGTAGCATGGTTATGAGGTAGCCATGCTACCTCTTACTCTAATCACTGCCGGCCGGACACTCAGCTGATAGTACAGCAGCCATCATTCCAAGTTTACTCAGACATTTTTAACTATTTAGTTTAATCATTTCTAAACATTGCTGATAACTAGTTCAATATAATATTTAATAATCAACAAGCACGGAGTCTTAATGCTCTGTGAGAAACAAGATTCGTCTTACGTCTGGCAAGGAAGACTTGAACAAAGGTATGAAACGCTCCAAATATAAACGTTATGTTAACTAACTATCCTTCTCACAAGATTATTTGTAACTCAGTTTGACCTCTGGTTTCCACTAAGAACCAAAGGTCATAACACTATCTACCTATCTACCCCACTATTTTTTATACATCTTGATTCTAGTTGGTGGCCCTTCTCATTAATACTCCATACACCTCATAACAAGTAGCAAACTCATACAAGTGGTTGGCCTGACCGGGAGGAACTTTTTAATTGTAAAAAAATTGATGTTTGAGTGCCAAAACTAAAATTCTTGCTTTCTGCAGAAAGGTTGTGTGGTAGCCTAGGGTCCAGCTCAACTAGCAAAGGATATATCTTGCACTGACTGGACACCCAGCTGGATCACCTCACGATTGAGGTAAGTGTGGCCTTGTGATAGGGGCCGTGCAATTTTTTTGTTTTTTCCCAATTTTTATTTTTAATTTTTTACTTTGACTAGGAGCTAGATTAATTGGTGATGGCGGCAAAATTGCAGGAACTGGCAAATGTGACCCCTTCAGTGGTAGAGATTAAGAACCTCACCAAATCTAATTTAGTATTGTTAGGCAAGGAATTTGGCCTCAAGACACTGATAAAAAGTGGATTTGGTGAATGAAATCTTACAACATTGCATAGACCAAGAACTATTGCCAAGTGATACACCTTTATGCCAGGCCAGTCCAGCAGAAAATGTAGCTAGTAGGAATATGGAGCTAGAATTACAACTAGCCCAATTAAGACTGGCAGAGCAAAAGGCTGGAGTAGCAGAGCAAGAGGCAAAATTGTTAGAGGAAAATGCTAAAGTAGAGGAACAAAGGCTCAAAAATGAGGCGGAAAGAATTAGAGCAAATACCGTTGTACCACCACCTGCCGGAGACTCGAACACCAGGCATTATGATAAAAAGCATAACTTGCCTGAATTTTTAAAGTCAGACCCTGTAAGAATATTCAACCATTTTCAGAGATTGGCCATGTCCATGAACTGGCCAGAGGAAGAGTGGGTTTAAATCCTACAGGGAAGACTTAGAAGTAAGGCCCAGGATACTTTTATAAATGTCGTACCTAGTAGCCAGAGTGCACTTCTTGGCCTACTATGCAAGGCCCGATTTGGCTAATAGGCCGAGTTATTTTCTTTATTTTCAATAAATTGTTTCAAATTAGTTTATTTGAATTACTATTATTATATTATATTAGAAGCATAAATTATTGACTTAGTTGTGTTAGTTTAGGTTAGGTTTAGATAGGTTATGTTAGATTAGATAAGGTTGTTTAGGTTCGGTCATATATCTATGTTAGTTTTAACTCAAATTTCATCAACTTCACTTATAAATAATGAAATGGACAGATTTATCATTTCATAAGAAAAAAATGACAAAAATATATAAATTCAGGGAAACTTGGCTTATTAGGCAAATCGGGCCTTGCATAGTAGGCCGAGTACGACGTTCTGGCTACTAGGTACAACATAACCATGCCTGACGGCGATTGTTTTGATTATAGTAAAGTCAGGGAACGGATCTTGAGGGCATATGAAATTACACCTGAAGCTCACCGCCAAGCGTATCGCAACCTTAGGCCTACTCACAACCAGCCTCACTGAATTTGCTAATGACCAAATAAGATTGTTTGAAAAATGGATTCGCTCGGCTAAAGCCGAAACATACGAGGCACTCAAAAATTTAGTTTTAGCGGAGAATTTCATAGATAATATGCCAGAGCCTGTAGCACGGTACCTTTGAGGAAGGACAGAGGTAGATTCTAATATTATGGATTTGGCAAAGATGGCAGAGAACTACCAATTGGTGGGCAAAAGGCCAAATAAAAATAATTATAGCCCACATATTAACAAAACTTGTACCCACAGTCAGTCCAGACCAGCCCCTTCTAACCCTATAACTAATACATCTTCTGTTTCAGACATAACTAACTCTGTTAAATTGTCTAACTCTATGGCACCTAAGGGTGAACCAAAGGGCAATCCTGTTAGTAATGTCTCTTCTTCCCGACGAGTCTGTGGTAACTGTAAACGTGCAAACCACATTACTAGCTGTTGTTGGTTAGTGCACCCAGAAAAAAAAAACATTGCACTTGTTGTGACACAGAGCTTGAGGCCTTCTGAAGGGTTAAGGAGTAAGACCTCCAACCCACAGTGGTTGGACCTGCTTACCCCATTCTTATCGAAAGGGAGACTTTTGTTATCGGAGGGCTCTTCCTGGAAGGACGTGGTGATCTTCAGAGACACTGGTGCCATCCAGACTTTAATCTTGGAGAGTGCGTTGCAAGGTGCCAACACTCTCGACACTGGAGAGATAGTACTGGTCGAGGGTGTCACTAGTGATACTCGAGCAGTACCCCTCTGTAAGGTTACCCTGGTATCTGATTTCCACAAGGGTATTTGTAGAGTCAGAGTCACTTCTTACCTACCTTTCCCTAATGTTGATGTAATATTGGGTAATGATTTAGCAGGGAATATGGTAGGGGACTCCAGACTGCCTATTATGTTGCCTACCCCTAAGGTTTTCACTCATCGCAGTGGATAATGTTGTGTACCCTGTGTGCACGGTGACCAGGTCTATGGGACTTAAATGTAAAGGCAGCCCTGTAATTGCCAAGGTGGTAAATCCCGTGGACACGAGGAACTTTCCGAGTGGTGAAAGCCAAGTGGACCTTGCGGACACATTCATGGCCCGACTCGATGACGAGGCAGAGGACATTGTGGAGAGCCTACCTTTGCCGCCTACCGAGAGTAGTGAGGTGGTGGAGGAGAACGCTGTTGAGCCTCGGCGAATGGCATCTGACCAAAGCATGGCCTCCTCCTTCAGTGATTTACAGAAAGCTGATCACAATCTTGCAGAATGTCACGATGTAGCTCTCTCTAAGGAGGAGATTGTAGATGCAGCAACCGGGTACTATTTTAATGATCAGATTTTTGATGTGAAAATGGAGACCACAGAGTTCTCCCTTGTCAAATAAGTGGGAGGTAGTCCACCAGGTTATGGTGCCTACCTGCTATAGAAAGTTTTGGCAGCTGCTCGTGACGATCCTATGGGTGGGAGGGACCTCAAGGTATTAATATCACTTATCACAAAATCTTTAAATATTTCTTTTGGCCCAAACTGAAAAGTGATGTGGCAAAATTTTGTAAGGCATGCATTCCTTGTCACCTTGTTGGGAAACCAAACCAGACACCACCTAAAGCTCCTCTAAGGCCTATTATCGTGCTGGAGGAACCATTTTCTCAAATGGTAATGGACTGTGTTGGTCCATTACCAAGAACTAAGTCTGGAAATATTTACTTAATCACGATGATGTGTATCACAACCCGTTACCCTGAGGCTTTTGCTGTAAGGAACATCCGAGCAAAGACTGTTGATGCTCGTATGTTGCAATTTTTTTCTACTTTTGGACTGACTCGGATCGTGCAAACCGACAATGGTACTAATTTTAAGTCTGACATTTTTTAACAATTCTGTAAGGACCATGGAATAACTCATAAGGTTTCAAGCCCATACCATCTACAGAGTCAGGGGGTAATTGAGGGGTTCCATCAAACCCTTAAGCTGATGCTGAAGACATCGTGCGAGAATTCTCACCAATCTTGGGATGAGAACTTGCCTTATGTTTTGTTTGCTGTTCGAGAGGGGTTACAAAGTTCACTGGGTTGTTCTCCTTTTGAGTTAGTCTTTGGCCATAAGGTTCGTGGACCCCTGCAAATTTTACAGGAGAATCTGTAAGGGAACGTAACGTTGACCAAAGGTTCAGCTTTCTTTGCACAACACCCCCAGAGACTCAGGGACTGCAAGGCGGCTGCACTAGAGTATCTTGGGAGGGGCCCAAGAAAATATGAGGGAACGACTCGATGCTAAGGCTAAGTTGCGGGTATTTCAGCCTGGTGACCCTGTCCTGGTATTAAAGCTTCGACTAGGGAACAATATGTCTCACAAGTACGAAGGCCCCTATATTGTGACAGGAAAGGTTGGGGACCTCACATACAAAGTAAGGCACTCTAACAAACGTGTCCATTTGATGCTCATACACTTGAACCGGCTGAAGAGGTTCCAGGGCCCCAGGCCCGTCGCTCTAACCAATGTTTCCTTTTCTAGTGATGGAGGGGATGATTGTTCTGGGGACCCAAGTAATCTCATTCTCAATAATTCTAGTTCTGTGAATGCTGTGGAGGACGGACTGTCCCATTTGCAGATGGCCCAACGTGAGGAGGTGCAGTCGTTACTTGACGAATTATCCAGTCTGTTTGGGGAGGTCCCGACTCAGACTGATGCCATCTACCATGATGTCAAGTTGACGGACTACACCCCCATTTGCCATCAACCCTATCAGATGAGTCCGGAAGAAAAGGCCATCGTGCGGAATGAAGTCGCCTTCCTGCTCCAGCACGGCCTCATCCGGCCGAGCCAGGGCTCTTGGTGCTCGCCCTGCCTTTTGGTCCCCAAACCAGACGTCTCCTGGGGATTATGCACTGACTATCGGCAACTCATCAAGGTGACCATCGTGGATGCTTATCCGCTGCCCCTCCTACAAGACTGCATCGACGAGATCGGAAATGCCACATACTTCTTGAAATTCGATCTCTTGAATGGATACTATCAGATCCCGGTCATCGAACGTGCCAGGCAACTAACTGCATTCGTAACACCCGATGGTGTCTTCGAGTATCAAGTGTTACCGTTAGGCTTGCGTAATGCCCCTGACACGTTCCAGAGTCTAATGAACTCTCTGCTCGCTAATGTGCCAAATTGTCTGCCGTATTTAGATGACATTGTGCATTTTGATAGTAATTGGACTGACCACATAGCTAGGTTATGCCAGTTGTTCACAGTTCTAAATCGTGCAAACCTAACTTTAAATGCTAAAAAGTGCCATTTTGGCCAAGGCACAGTGACGTACCTTGGTTATGAAGTGGGCCAAGGAAAAGTGTTACCTTGGCAAGATAAAATCAGTGCCAATCTGGAGTATCCAGTGCTTCGGTCTAAAAAGGACGTTCAAAGGTTTATCAGGATGTGTGCGTACTACCGGCACTTTTGTCAGAACTTTTCCAGTGTTGCCACTCCTCTCACGCACTTGTTGTGGAAGGCCATTAAATTTCAGTGGTCAACAAACTGTGCAGAAGCATTTAAAAATTTGAAATTGATCCTAACTTCCGCCACAGTGCTCGATTGTCTAAGGTTTGACCGCTGTTTAAAATTCATGTTGTCACATCTGACTCGGGTGCTGGTGCAGTGTTGTTGCAAACTGGGGGTGATCAAGTGAACCACCCAGTATACTATTACTCTGAGATATTTGACAAGGCGCAACGCTATTATTCATTGGTAGAAAAAGAGTCGTTGGCATTAGTGTTAACATGTAAAAGTTTGAAGTATATCTAACAGGTAATATAGTGGAAGTATACATGGACCATAACCCACTAGTGCTCTAAAACCAGATGAAGGCAAAAAATAAATGCATCCTCAGGTGGGCATTGTACCTACTGGACTTCAATCTTTCCATTACCGTTTATGCCCGAAACGCTTTACGTAATAGTGGCTTTAGGCATTGTATGTACTAGCTCTACCTATAAGTCAACCAATCTTTGTAAAAATTTCTTGTATGTATGTACCTTACCTAAATAAACATTTATTTATTTATTTATTTATTTAATTACCCACCTAACGGGCCGGCTCAACATGATAGCCTATGCACTGTCCTGGTTACCTGAGTAATATTCATCAGAGCCACAGGAAGCCATATACCAGCTGTCATGCTTTAGTTATTTTTTTTTTAGGTTCTTCTGTGACTTTAAATATTCCGTGTCAAATTTATTTACTTCCCCGTTTTTTTTTTTTGTATGTGCTTTTTTCTTTCACAGAATTCCTTTGTGTGCTTTTCTTTCAAAAAACTTATTTTTGTGTGCTTTTTCTTTCTTTCCCAGAATTCCTTTATGCTTTTTCTTGCAGAGAAATTTTTGTTTTGGTTGATTTTCTTTTATTACATAGATTTTCCACATTATTCTCGGTATGCTCTTACAAAAAATATGACTACTATTCTAGTAGTCACATTTTTTTTTCTCTGATGAGGGGGAGGAATGTTACGATCCTGGGTTCTTAGTGGAAACCAGAGGTCAAACTGAGTTACAAATAATTTTGTGAGAAGGATAGTTAGTTAACATAACGTTTATACTTGAGGCGTTTCATACTTTTGTTCACGTCTTCCTTGCCAGACGTAAGACGAATCTTGTTTCTCACAGAGCATTAAGACTCTGTATTTCTTGATTAATAAATATAATATTGAACTAGTTATCAGCTATGTTTAGAAATGATTAAGCTAGTAAAGAATGTCTGAGTAATCTTGGAATGATGGCTGCTGTACGATCAGCTGAGTATCTGGCCGGCAGCGATCAGAGTAAGAGGTAGCAGGGCTCTAGGTTGGTCTTCTCTGGTCTAGCTGTGCTTGTGGCAACATCGTCCCTGTGTGGCTCTGTCTCCATTCTCCTTCTCTTTCTCCCCTTCCCTTACCTTAGTCTACAGTGGTTCTCTAAGTTAAGTATAACCCTGTGTAACCGGTCTCTGGCAAAAGTTGTAGTTATTGAGTAGTCTAAGCCAGTGTTTTGGGCATTCCTAAGTGTATTGTGTTGTGACTAGGGTACCACATGGGGCTTAGCTACCCCAGGCTGCTTCAAGCCCTTCATGTGCCTCTCTTCAAGTAGACTTTACCCTAATTTTGTCCAAGTGTAAGCCTTGTATCCTGCCTAGGTGGACCAAGGTAGTTAACGTAAGATAGTGTGGTAAAGTGTTGTTATTATAGTAATGTATATGGGGGTTGTTATAGGGTTTAATAAATAAGTTAGTTTTTGAGGTGTATCCATTAATCCTGTTGAAGTGGTGTAGATGATTTATACTAGACAGCAGGCCTGTAGTCTAAAACCTTGAAGCATTAACAGGAACCTATGTTCCTTGGGGGCCTGGCCTATCTACCCCGCTATTTTTTATATATCTTGATTCTAGCTGCCGGCCCTTTTCATTAATACTGCATACCCCCCATAAAAAGTAGCAAATTCATAATACCTTCCAATATTACTGCTCCACATTTCATGTTCTTCAATGCTTTGCCTGCTTATGTTCATATCAAGTCTGTATCTAAAGCTCGAATCCATTGCACGGCACCACACATCAAATTTACAAATTCGGTGTAAGAATCCAATGGTTACCCTTTATTAGTTTGTTAACTAGGAAGAGCCAACGACCTAAGTGATAGGTGATACCCGTGTGGTTTTGCCTGGCGGTTTGCTCTTGCTGTCCTATGATCTTAGGCTTTTAGACAAAATATGTGCCACTAGCAGCTCTTGCTGTTTAAAGTCTGCCTCTCTTGCAAGGTAGTTACGATTAACATAACATCAATAGGAGTTAATTCTTATATATATATATATATATATATATATATATATATATATATATATATATATGTTTATATATATATATATATATATAAACATATATATATAAACATATATATATATATATATATATATATATATATATATATATATATATATATATATATATATATATATATATATATATATATATATATATATATATACAACTTTAGAACACTTTCCCACCAGGAGACTCGAACCCTAGCCAGCACAGAAGCCTTCCAGCAACTGGCATAACAGGTACGCCTTAACCCGCTCCACCACCTGCTCAGACCCTTAAAAGAGATGGTAATTTCGGAGTATTTATACACTCTTTATACAAAACGCACAAATGACCCCTCACTTGCTCTAGTGCTCTTGGGAGGTTGTATATTGTGGAATGTATGTTGTATATTGTGTATGTTGTATATTGTGTATGTTGTATATTGTTGTATATTATATATCAATATATAGTATATTGTGAGGTTGTATGTTGTGGAATGACCTTCCCAACCATGTTAAAGACTGTACCTCTCTCAACCAGTTTAAGTTAAAAACGAAGCTATACCTAATAAATTCCATGTAACCCACCTTACCCCCCTGTTGTCAACCCATGTATATTTTTTGTTTTTTTTGTTTTTCAAATAAACGCTGTTTGAATGTAATTTTCTTTAATAATTTGTAATTGTATTTGTGCTGCTTTTTCAACAATGTTCCCCCCTCTTTTACCTCTATTTTTTATATGTACTCATCACATCTTTTCTTTTTACCCATTACTTTTAAGCTGTAGTCATTAATGTTTTTCCTGCCCGAAACGCTTTGCGTAATAGTGGCTTTAGGCATTGTATGTACTAGCTCTATCTATAAAGCCAACAAACTTTGTAAATCTCTTTATGTATGTACCTTACCTAAATAAAGATTATTATTATTATTATTATTATTATTATATCTTTTGAGTGTATAAATACTCCGAAATTACCATCTCTTTTAAGGGTCTGAGCAGGTGGTGGAGCGGATTAAGGCGTACCTGTTATGCCAGTTGCTGGAAGGCTTCTGTGCTGGCTAGGGTTCGAGTCTCCTGGTGGGAAAGTGTTCTAAAGTTGTATACTTCACTCTCGTGTTTAGGAGAGTTGTGCCTTATATATATATATATATATATATATATATATATATATATATATATATATATATATATATATATATATATATATATATATGACAATGTCAGACCACAGAGGAAAAATGAAACAGGAATTTCCTTAAGTACTTTCGTATATTAATACATCTTCAGAAGGAGTTGACTCCTTCTGAAGATGTATTAATATACGAAAGTACTTAAGGAAATTCCTGTTTCATTTTTCCTCCGTGGTCTGACATTGTCACATTTTTAATCACGTGTTTATTTTCGTGATATACACACACATATATATATATAAATATATATATATATATATATATATATATATATATATATATATATATATATATATATATATATATAAATATATATATATATATATATATATATATATATATATATATATAAATATATATATATATATATATATATATATATATATATATATATATATATATATATATATATATATATAAATATATATATATATATATATATATATATATATATATATATATATATATATATATATATATATATGTCGTACCTAGTAGCCAGAACTCACTTCTCAGCCTACTATTCAAGGCCCGATTTGCCTAATAAGCCAAGTTTTCCTGAATTAATATATTTACTATAATTTTTTTCTTATGAAATGATAAAGCAACCCTTTTCTCTATGTATGAGGTCAATTTTTTTTTATTGGAGTTAAAATTAATGTAGATATATGACCGAACCTAACCAACCCTACCTAACCTAACCTAACCTATATTTATAGGTAAGGTTAGGTTAGGTAGCCAAAAAAAGCTAGGTTAGGTTAGGTTAGGTAGGTTAGGTAGACGAAAAAACATTAATTCATGAAAACTAGGCTTATTAGGCAAATCGGGCCTTGAATAGTAGGCTGAGAAGTGCGTTCTGGCTATTAGGTACGACATATATATATATATATATATATATATATATATATATATATATATATATATATATGTCGTACCTAGTAGCCAGAACGCACTTCTCAGCCTAACATGCAAGGCCCGATTTGCCTAATAAGCCAAGTTTTCATGAATTAATGTTTTTTCGACTACCTAACCTACCTAACCTAACCTAACCTAACCTTTTCGGCTACCTAACCTAACCTAACCTATAGAGATAGGTTAGGTTAGGTTAGGTAGGGTTGGTTAGGTTCGGTCATATATCTACGTTAATTCTAACTCCAAAAAAAAAAAAATTGACCTCATACATAATGAAATGGATAGCTTTATCATTTCACAAGAAAAAAATTAGAGAAAATATATTATTTCAGGAAATCTTGGCTTATTAGGCAAATCGGGACTTGCATAGTAGGCTGAGAAGTGCGTTCTGGCTACTAGGTACGACATATATATATATATTATTTATATATTAGTATATTTTGGTAGCAGTCTTTCTTGTAAACATATATTATTAAATATGACCGAAAAAGTAAGATTAATAATTCTAACACGAATTTTCTCAATATTTCTTATGTTTATTTTCACTGTCCATGGTAATTGAAAAATCAATTCTCCAAAATTCATTTTTATTTCTAGTCTGATACGACACTTGAACGCGTTTCATAATAACTTTTTACATTTTCAAAGACTTTAGTTTACACACACACAACTATAACCTGCAAACACTAAACAGAGTTCTACTGTGCTACAATTTAAACGGCTTTCATTTTATATGCCTGCATTTGGGTGAGGTGATACAACAGTTTTCGATGACGTGAAAATAACTTTCAACACAAGACAGAACACAAAATATTGGGTAAGGTAAAGGGAAGAATGGAAGTAACTGCAAAGGGCTTATTGGCCCATATTTCTTGATGATTCTATATTGGTGCAGGGTCTTGAAGTGGGTAGAATATAGGTGTGCATTAATTGGCTGTTGATTGTTGGTGTTGACTTCTTGATGTGTAGTGCCTCGCAGGTATCAAGCCGCCTGCTATTGCTGTATCAATCGATGATTTCTGTGTTTTTTTATAAGACTTCTCTGGTGATGGTCTGGTTGTGGGAAGAGATTATATGTTCCTTAATGGAGCCCTGTTCCTTGTGCATCGTTAATCGCCTCGTAAGAGATGTTCTTGTCTTGCCTATATACTGAGTTCTTTGAGGCTTACAGTCCCCAAGTGGGCATATGAAGGCATAGACGACATTGGTCTCTTTTAAAGCGTTCTGCTTTGTGTCTGGAGAGTTTCTCATGAGTAGGTTGGCCGTTTTTTTGGTTTTATAGTAAATCGTCAATTGTATCTTCTGTATTTTTGTCTGTAGGGATAACGTTCCTATTAACAATATCTTTCAGGACCCTTTCCTCCATTTTATGAGCTGTGGAAAAGAAGTTCCCGTAAAATAGTATAATAGGGGGTTACAGATGTTGTGTTAGTTGTCTTCAGAGGTTGCATGGCGTTTCACTTTCCTTCTTATGATGTCTTCAACGGAACCATTGGAGAAGCCGTTGGTGACTAGGACCTGCCTTACACTACAGGAAGGGTAAGTTGTGTGTGTGTAAACTAAAGTCTTTGAAAATGAAATAAGTTATTACGAAACATGTTCAAGTGTCGAGTCAGACTAGATATAAAAATGAATTTTGGAGAATTGATTTTTCAATTACCATCGACAGTGAAAAGAAACATAAGAAATATTGAGAAAATTCGTGTTAGAATTATTAATCTTAGTTTTTCGGCCATATTTATTAATATATATATATATATATTGTGACGGTAATCTCTTTCAAGAGAGATTGAGCCTGCTCTTCCCTACGTAAAGTTACTTATATATATACAACACTAAGATGCTACCTTCAAGATACCTCTACCAGTAGCACAAAACGTTTTGACCAGGGGGCAAATGTACCCTAAACTCCCCCTTCTCCTCACTCCCTCCATGCCGGCACGCCACCGTCGTCAACCAGCAAACTACCATTCCAGCCTGCCTGCTTCTGATTGGTGACCCGCCGACTGCACACCTGCACCTCAGCGCCCTCTACAAAGTCGATGTCTGGGCTTGAACCAGCCATTGAAGTTAGAATATCCTTTTGCTCTCAAGCTGTGAACAACCAACTGATATACGCTCTGTTTATTGGTGGAGGTTCTCTGCTAGCGCTATATTCTCAGCACCTGTTTAATCATTCTTTTGTCTATATTTTATTTGTAGAGTAACGTCACCATTGTTCTTAATTTTTATGTTATATGTTTTAACGTGTTTGTTTGCACTGTACATAGCCAAGGGATTCTCTTTATTCATAATTTTTAAAGTTAATTAAAGTTTCATTGTTCATACTATGTGTTTTGCTTGTCTTCCCTTACTTTACCACAGACAACAGCCAAGCAGTCGGTCTTTTTTTTCTAAAATGTGATAGGCATTGACACCAGCCATTAGGAGGACTGCCGAACACCTACACTAATACACTTTCCCGTCACATTTTTATGGGGGCCTGCCCAAGGAGCTTCACTCAGGTACTAGTACCAGAACATCAATTTGTGGTAAGAGTACTTGGCTTTGATACAGTTGCTTTTCAATATTTCATTACTTTTAATATTTATATGGTGCTGTGTATTTTGTGCATTCCGAGGGTAGCATATTGTGATTGTTGGATAACTTTGGATTACGTGGTGACTGTAGGCCACAGTCATTCTCCTAATTGGTCATCCCTCCCTCAGTGTTATTACTCGTGTATTCCACCTTTTGTCCCTAGGATATTTCTCAAATTGAGACAGACAATCATTTTGGTACCCTGGTACTTTGATTTGTCTTCGGGTCAAAGCACCCTATCTTCTGCAATCCGACCAAAGGAGGATAAGAGGGCCATAGTTCCTCCAGCACAGACTACGTTGCTGAGTTGGGACCTCAACAGCAGTTCTCGTCAACAGTTGACACTCGCACCCCTACACGTCGGTCAGAGATGATGATATTTACTTAGGTAGGGAATTAGGTTTCTTTTCTCAGAGCACAAAGATCGCTAATTCTGTAAGTATCATATTTCATTTAGTAGGAAAATCCTTGCTTCTGTCCTATAGAGACTCGGCTAGGTATCCCTACATTCTTAGACTACCTTATTCACTTTTGAAACAATTAAATGTTTCATGTTTTGTTGTTAAAAACTGTTTTGTTTTAGAAACTATCGGTTTTTTGTGTTGTTAAATGTTTTGTTTTAGAAACTATCGGTTTCATTTATTTAGTAGGATTTTCTTGCCCTTATTCTGTTACATTGAGTACCGGGTACAAGATTTCCTGCAATTTTGATTGACTAATCATTTACCATACTAAAATTAACGTTAATTGTTAACAATTAAATTACCACAGGACAGTTACCAGTTGCCACGTCATCCTGTTACTGACACTTACCATATCGCAAGTATATTCATTGTACATATATTTGCTATTTTTCACCATGTTTCGTCTCCAAGCATTTCGTAACGACCCAGCAAGTGAAGTAGGGAACTTAAGTCGTGCCAAGAGGACCGAATTACAAACTCTTGCACACGTGTATCAATTAGATGTTCCCCATGGAGCCAACAAAAATGACTTGCATAATTTAATCTTGGATTATCTCTTAGATGAAGGAAAGATAGACTCTGAAGCTCACGAAAACTATTCTATTACAGATAAACATGCTCTGACAGCTATGAAATTGAAGCTCGAACTATTCAACATAGAGCGGGAACAACAAAAAGAAGCTCTCCAGATAAGAGAACGCGAGATAGCCCTAAAGAAAGAAGAGGCGGCCCTAAGGAAAGAAGAACAAGAACATGAGGTGGCCATAAAGAAAGAACAACAAGAACGCGAGGTGGCCCTCAAGGAACGCGAGATGGCCCTAAAGAAAGAACAACAAGAACGCGAGGTGGCCCTAAAGGAACGCGAGATGGCCCTAAAGAAAGAAGAGACGGCCCTACTTCAAGAGCGTGAGCGAGTACAGCTTGAAGCAAGACAACGTCACCTGGAGATGCAACGCGAGCATAATAAGAAGCAAGCTGATATGGCTCTAGCATGTCGTCAACAAGAACTCACGTTGGAAACTACACACCACACTCAGCGCCAACAAGCTACAACTAGTCTTCCCGTAAGTTTCAATGTCTCCCATGCAAGTAAGTAATGCCACCATTCAATGAGACAGAGATCGATGTATTTTTCACCACTTTTGAGACCCTAGCTAAAAAACTTACCTGGCCTGCAGATCAATGGTCTACCCTTCTCAATGGCCTGCAGATCAATGGTCTACCCTACTGTGAGTGCATCTCACAGGTAGAGCTGCGGTTACTCTCAGTACCTTAGCGTCTGAGAATGACTACCAGATCCTGAAGCAAGCAGTTTTGGACGCCTACCTTCTCTCCACCGAAAGCTTCAGACGAAAATTCCGTGATTATCTAAAGGCAAGTACCACCACCTTTTTAGAATTTGCCAATACAAAGAAAAGATATTTCATGAAATGGCTGGAAGAAGCAAATGTCTCCACATTTTCAGAACTCGTCAACCTCATTCTAGTTGACGAATTCTTTAGACGTGTTCCCCCTCCTATCCGTTTATATTTAGCAGACAAAGAAGAAACCGACTACATCAGATGTGCGAAGTCGGCTGACACCTACAGCCTCATCCATCGGTTAACACCAGATCCACCTTCCAGTAAGAAGTCTTGGTATAGTTATGATAAAGTGAGTACCGATCAAGCGAGCTCTCAGTTGTATTGTAAGTATTGCAAACTATATGGACATACCATGGATAAATGTGGAAAAGTTCAATACAAAGGCAATGAAACTCCTAAATCCAAACCGACTCCTCCTAAGTCCGGTATGCCTGTGATGAATGTTGGTGTGCCTGTTAATGATCTTTCTCTCTTCAGCAAACACCTGTATCCTGGAACTGTCTCTGCCAACAGTGCAGATTTGGATTGACGTTTCAAATTGAAGATCTTGAGGGACACAGTGGCTCTTCAATCAATAATATTGAAATTGGCTGTGCCTAACGTCACCTACACCGGGGAAACCGTCCTTATCACTGACCTCACTGCTACTACTCCGTATGAACTCGCCAGAGTCCACCTGGATTGTCCTTTCGTGACCGGTGAAGTCCAAGTCGCCATCAGGGAAAAGCCTTTTCCCATGTCTGGAGTGCAACTTCTCCTGGGCAATGACTTGGCAAAAGATCTGCATCTTCCAACCTCATCATCATGGACAAACCTCAGGTGTGTAACACTGTAGTGGACAATCCCATCTTTAAGTATATTACAGCAGAGTTCCAAGAAAGTGATGAAGGTTCTCCTCCGGTTTTGGTGACCACCCGTGCACAACCTGCACGCCCGCAACAAGCTGACTCTACTGCTACCGCTGTCCCTTAAGACCATCAGAATCTACCACCGAATCTTACTATGTTGGATTTCCGTAAGTTACAGAGGGAGGATCCTTCATTAACAACATTATTCTTCCAGGCTGAGACTCAACCTGACAGTTTTCCTGGGTTCTTCCTAGAGAATCAGTTGCTCTACCGCAGGTACAGACCCATTAAGCTGAAGGAGGATGACGATTGGGCAAATTTCGAACAACTAGTGGTTCCCACCAGCCTACATTCCGATATTCTACACCTGGCCCACGGAGCACTTTCTCACTACGGTTTTAGCAAAACCTACAACGGAATCAGACAAGACTACTACTGGCCAGGTATGGTTAAAGACGTCAAAAGTTACGTGCAACAGTTTCCTACAAGTCAGAGGGCAGGTAAACCTAGCAACTCTATTCCCAAGGGTCCATTGACTCCTATCCAGGTGCCTGCAGAACCTTTCCACAGACTCATCATAGACTGTGTTGGTCCTTTACCCTGGACCAGTTTTGGAAACGCCTATATACTAACTATCCTGTGTCCTACCACCAGATTCCCCATAGCAGTTCCAGTAAAGATCATTACGGCTGCTACTGTAGTGAAACAACCATTGAAGATCTTCACCCAGTATGGATTTCCAAGAGAGGTTCAAAGTGACTGTGGCACCAACTTCACCAGTGATCTCATCAAGAAGACACTGGAAGAGTTCAACATCACACAGGTATTGTACACCCCCTATCATCCTGCTTCACAGGGTTCTCTTGAACGTAGTCATCAGACTATTAAAGCACTCCTAAAGAAATTTTGCAATGAAACCTTGAAGGACTGCGATAAACAACTAGACCTCATCATGTGCATTTTCAGAAGTCTCCCTAATGAGTCTCTAGGAATATCTCCTTATGATATGCTCTACGGACGTAAGTGCCGTACTCCTCTCAAAGCTTTTAAAGACTCTACGTAATGACACCTTCAGTGACCCTTAGAATGTGCCCCAGTTTCTTCAAAACTTAAAGCACCTTCTAGAGAGAGTACGTAAATTTGCTAATGACAATCTATTGAAAGCTCAGGAGAGGATAAAGACTCATTTCGACCAACACAGCAAAATAAGGAAATTTAAACCAGGAGACTTCGTTTTGGCATATTTTCCTATCCCAGGTTTTCCATTGCAAAAAAAGTTTACAGGACCCTACCGCATCAAGGAGTGCAGAAACAACCACAACTACGTTCTTGAGACTCCAGATAGGCGGCGGAAGACCCAATTGTGCCACGTCAAGCTCCTGAAGCAGTATCAAGGTACTCCCCCCACTATGTTGGTATCATTATCCACAATTAAAGGTCCATACCTCCACAGTGAGACCTTCCCCGCTTCTCCTCCCGAAAGCACTGAGTCAGTGCCTTCCAACTCGGAAATCCTAACTGATATTCATACCTATTTGCAGGACAGTAATAGTGCTCATCTCATCAGAATCTTCAAGGAACATCAGAAGTTGTTCAGCGATGATCCACAGGAGTGTAATATGGTTCAGCACGACATCCAGCTACTCCCTGACACCCGGCCGATTCGTCATCCTTTCTACCGAATCAGCCCGTGCAAAAAGGAAGTTATGCGTGCTGAAGTACAGTACCTCCTGGATCATGGGCTGGCCACCCCTTGTGAGTCCCCTTGGGCCTCACCCTGCATCTTGTTGCGGAAACCGCACGGTAAAGTGAGGCTGTGTACCGACTACAGGAAATTGAATCTTGTGACTGTCAAGGATGCTTATCCATTACCTAGAATAGATGACATCCTTGACGCCATTGGTAATGCTTGGTATTTATCCAAACTAGACTTGCTCAAGGGATACTACCAACTGTGTTTGACAGAGCAAGCTAAGGAAATATATGCCTTCACCACTCCTTTTGGCCTTTGCAGATATGAACGCCTTCCATTTGGACTATGTAATTCCCCGGCCACCATCCAGCGAGCTGTCAACCGCGTCATCCATAGCTTAGTTCACATCTACGCCTACTTGGATGATATCGTTTTGGCAACTAACACCTGGAACGAACATCTGCTCCAGCTGCAACGATTGTTCGCCAAGCTCCTGACAGCCGGCCTCACCATCAACTTGGGCAAGTTCACCTTTGCTAAAGGTAAAGTGCGTTATCCTGGTCATGTGATAGGGAGCGGCAGCCTAGCTCCATTAAACATACACACTTAAGCCATCCAACATTTCCCACAGCATACCACCAGGAAGCAGCTCCTGCACTTCCTTGGTCTTGCCTCCTACTACCGTAAGTTTGTGAAGAATTTTAGTACGGTAGCGACACCACTGATCACTTTAATCAGCCCCAAGCAACGGTATCATTGGACCATTCAGAAAACCATTGCTTTTGAACAACTTAAATCTCTGCTCTGTTCTAATCCCATTCTCGCCTTGCCAGATATCACGAAGCCTTTCATCCTCCATGTCGACGCCAGTGGTACCGGCATCGGAGACGTCCTGATGCAACAACGAGGCGATAAGGTTCTACCTGCTAGCTACTACAGCTACAAGTTAAAACCTCACCAGAAGAACTACAGCACTATCGAAAAGGAACTTCTCTCCATCGTCCTGAACATACAGCACTTTGCATCGTACCTACAAGGTGCTCAGTCTACCACCATCTACTCGAACCACAATCCCCTACGCTTCTTGCAGCAAGCCCAATTCACCAATCAACGACTTCTATGATGGGCTTTGTATCTGCAGAATTTCAACCTGGAGATCTTCTACATCAAGGGTTCTGACAACATCATAGCAGAAGCCCTCTCCAGAGTCTATGAGGTAGAGGCAGTTTCACATACCACTCTACCATCAGAAGTAACTTGCCCTGTTAGAGCAGGCTTTAGGGGAGAGTTGTGACGGTAATCTCTTTCAAGAAAGATTGAGAGTGCTCTTCCCTACGTAAAGTTACTTGTATATATACAACACTAAGATGCTACCTTCAAGATACGTCTACCAGTAGCACAAAACATTTTGACCAGGAGGCAAACGTACCCTAAACTCCCCCACTCCTCACTCCCTCCATGCCGGCTCGTCACCGTCGTCAACCAGCAAACTACCATTCCAGCCTGCCTGCTTCTGATTGTTGACCCGCCGACTGCACACCTGCACCTCAGCGCCCTCTACAAAGTCGATGTCTGGGTTTGAACCAGTTATTGAAGTTAGAATACCCTTGTGCTCTCAAGCTGTGAACAACTAATTGATATACGCTCTGTTTATTGGTGGAGGTTCTCAGCTCGCGCTATATTCTCAGCACCTGTTTAATCATTCTTTTTTCTTTATTTTCTTTGTAGAGTAATGTCAACCTTGTTTTTAATTTTTTTTATATTTTTTGACTTGTTTGTTTGCACTGTACATAGCCAAGGGATTCTCTTTGTTCATAATTTTTAAAGTTAATTAAAGTTTCATTGTTCATACTATGTGTTTTGGGTATCTTCCCTTACTTTACCACAGACAACAACCAAGCAGTCGATCTTTTTTTTTCTAAAATGTGATAGGCATTGACACCTGCCATTAGGAGGACTGCCGAACACCTACACTTTCCCGTGACAATATTTATATATATATATATATATATATATATATATATATATATATATATATATATATATATATATATATATATATATATATATATATATATACATTATATATATATATATATATATATATATATATATATATATATATATATAATGTCGTACCTAATAGCCAGAACTCACTTCTCAGCCTACTATTCAAGGCCCGATTTGCATAATAAGCCAAGTTTTCCTGAATTAATATATTTACTATAATTTTTTTCTTATGAAATGATAAAGCTACCTTTTTCACTATGTATGAGGTCAATTTTTTTTTATTGGAGTTAAAATTAACGTAGATATATGACCGAACCTAACCAACCCTACCTAACCTAACCTAACCTAACCTATATATATAGGTAAGGTTAGGTTAGGTAGCCAAAAAAAGCTAGGTTAGGTTAGGTTAGGTAGGTTAGGTTGACGAAAAAACATTAATTCATGAAAACTTGGCTTATTAGGCAAATCGGGCCTTGCATAGTAGGCTGAGAAGTTAGTTCTGGCTACTAGGTACGACATACATATATATATAAATATTGTCACGGGAAAGTGTAGGAGTTTAGATGTTCGGCAGTCCGCTTAATGGCTGGTGTCAATGCCTAGTCACACTTGCAAAAAGAAAGATTGACTGCTTGACTGTTTATCTGTGGTAAAGTAAGGGAAGACACGCAAAACACATAGTATGAACAATGAAACTTTAACTAATATAGAAAACAAATTAAAAACAAAGACAATCCCTTGGCTATGTACAATGCAAACAAACAAGTCAAAAACATATAATATAAATGATGAATAAGGATGAAGTTACTCTACAATAATATAAATACACAGTGAAAAATAATCAGGTGCTGAGAATATGGCGCAAGCTGCGAAACATCCACCTGATACACAGCGTATATCAGTTAGTTGTTCACTGCTTGAGAGCACAAGGATATTCTGACTTCAAGGGCTAGTTCAAGCCCAGGCATCGACTCAGGTAGAGGGTGTGTGGGAAAACCTGACTCCGATAACTAATAATTAAATATATACTTCGATAGCTATGAAGGACCACCACTTT
The DNA here is from genome assembly GCF_040958095.1 of Procambarus clarkii. Taxonomy (NCBI): domain Eukaryota; kingdom Metazoa; phylum Arthropoda; class Malacostraca; order Decapoda; family Cambaridae; genus Procambarus; species Procambarus clarkii. The sequence goes on along the minus strand of NC_091203.1, from coordinate 9,477,784 downwards.
TTGAGAAATAGTGGAAAACAAAATAAGGCAATGGAAAAAAACTGATCCCAATAACTAGTGTCCTATGGATCTTAGTGAAACTTTATATCTGATATAAATGGAGTCAAATTAACTTACACAAAATTGGGGGGATACATGCTAAAAAATTAATACATCCCTAGCATTATTCTGGTGCTGATTCTTCACCAGCGTAAATAAAATATGAATGTAAATAAGGTTGAATAATAAATATTATTTGGAGGTAAATGCTCCTCATTATACTACTGAAATGTTGAACAGTATCAGTAAATCAATGGGTTAGTGTAATTGATCTCCTTGGGAGATCACTACTGTAATTACAGAGTTATTGCTACAGATAAAAAAGGGACAGCTTAGCTGTAAATCTAGTGAGGTGTAATCAGTTGCTACGCTCCACCGACGACGTGTTGCATAGGGTAAATTGTTGCACGGAACGGAACGGTGGGAAGACTAGCACCTCGGTTGGCATCGCCTTGGTACTGAAAGGCAATTACATTGTAGAAATCTTCTACATAATAAGTAACTACAAATAAATCCTAAATCATGAGGATATCTGTAGGAAATTTCAGCCAATATCTGTGCAATTTATTTTCAAGCACTGTAAATTTCTTCTATAGAGAAATAATAAATAATCATCTATTTAGATTGTAAAATTACTCAAGACACGTACAGGATTTATTTGTTTGTTCTACGGCCTAACGACAACTTGCCTAAATGTTAATTGTGGCCACATAATAACAAAAGGGTACACCTAGCTGCCGAGCCACGTGTCCGTTGATGTGGAGACTTGAGCAATTCATTGTCTTCCAGCTGCTGCTTGAAAGGCGTTGACTTTGGAATTGCTCATATGCTAGTCGGGGACACGGCTATTGTGGCAGATAACGTGGCACCGCTCTACTGGTCGTTGGAGCGAAATAAATGGAATCAAAACGTAGCTCTGCTACACGCTGTCAATGGCGTCCACGTCATGCTCTCTCGGTCTCTCGTGTCTAGTGACGCTCTCCCGTCTTCCTCCTCTTCCTTATTGCACATGCACGGCTCTCGATAGACATCTCGAGTGTAAATGTATATGTATATATTGCAACTGACTAAGAAAGGAAGAGGTAGTGACGAGTATTAATATCACATTAAATTCTTCTGTGATAAAATAGAATTTCTCGTAACATAAATTGGCTTATCAAAGTTGTGCAGCCAATCGAGAAAATTAAAGTAAAATTATTTACATCAAAGTAATTTCCTCTAGAATGTTTGATATCAACTAAATAAGGAGTTCTAGTAAGTAGTAGTATACTACGAAATTAAACTTATTAGTAAGTAACTATTTTTAGTAGAGGAGGTGATAAACTGGATTTTTGTTATAAATCCAACTAAATGTGGAGAGAATTCATGTTACTGCCTGTCGTTCCTCACGTCGTCACTCTGACTAGGAAGAATCTGGCAATATGTCTAAATAAATCATGATAATGATTAAATCTACAAGTTAGTAATTTTAGTAACTACTTGTGGTTAATACAAAGGTTGCATAAAATACAAAGATGTATAAAACTGTTGGTTATTTCCAACATAACTCTGGGGAGAGAAAACTCGGGTCGTAGTTCAGGTATTAGTACTAACGCACACCTGTTCCTCTATCCTGAAGTTATATTCATGGGTTAGTAGGTTAGTAAACACCTACGAATGTCCCGAATCTGTAGTAGATGACTCTAAGTCAACATGGGAACGTAAATAAACATTGAAAATTATTGAATAATTCCTTTGTAAGAAACAGAAGGACATTAACAAAAAATAAATTATGAATAATTGGTTCATTTAAGATTAAGGAGACCTCATCAATACATTGAGGCAACTGTCCAGGGTCACTATGACTCGTAACTAATTACTGGACATCAACTCATCACTGCATCAGCGTGGTCACCTCAAGTTTAAATGATAAGTTATCTACTCTTGAATAGAATCAAAATATTGTTTAAGTTTCTGTTTGCAGTTCTGAGCAGCGACTCTTGATGGTCTTGTGCTCGATTGAGTAGAATCATTGTTCTCTGAAACTTGGGTTTACCGGTATATCTGTAGAACACTCGTGTTCTGCTAACTCTAAAGGTACTAATTTCTCTAGTGTTTTCAAGGTAGTAGTGCCTCGACACTGAACTTTAACAATTCGTAATACACCATGGCGGTCAGGATGGATGTCAACAATTTTACCTATAGGCCAATCTGACCTGGGTCCATCACTGTCTACTAGGACAAGATCACCTGGTTTAAGTTGAACTTTATTGTATGGGTTTGCAGCTCCATAATGATATTCTCTTAAAGCAGTTAAATATTCATGTGTCAAGACCTCATTCCATTTCTCTATTACTCTTGAAAGGTGTCTATAACTCTCCACCAAGTCACTTGCTTTGACACACGAAGGGTCAGCTGGATCCTCGTCTCCTAGAGATATTAGAGGTCTCAGAAGACCACCATGAATCAAATGAGAGGGGCTTAGGGGTTCTCTTTGGCAGAAATCTTCTGTTAAGTAGGTTAGAGGTCTGTTGTTGACTGTGCTTCAATTTCCACGACAAGGGTCTGTAACTCGGTGAGATTAATTTTCTGCCGGTGTAAGGTTTTTCTTAGGCATTTCTTAACAGTTCCCACCATTCTTTCGTAAAAACTGCCGTGCCATGGTGCTCTTGGAGGAATAAATTTCCAATAGCATTGTCTCTGTTTGAGCACAGAGTGTACTTCTGGATGGTTCCAGATTTCTTGTAAGCAAGCTTCTCCTGCCACGAAGTTAGATCTATTATCTGAGATCATTAATTTTGAGCAAGATCTTCGTGCAGCAAATCTGCGAAAGGCTTGCAGAAAGGCTTCTGTACTCATGTCAGAAGTGACTTCTAAATGTACTCCGCGTGTGGTAGCACACGTGAAAAGACAAATGTAGGCTTTCACTGGAATCTTGTCCGGTGTGCCTGTTAAAATTAGTGCTCCTGTGTAGTCGACACCTGTGGTTTCAAAGGGACGAAGGTGGACGACTCGCTTCTTAGGTAGGGGCGGTGGCCCTGGATAAGGACACACTCGAGCATCATATCTCTTGCAGATTACACAAGATTTGATTAAAGATTTGACAGTTTGGCGACCTTGGGGAAGCCAAAAACGTTGTCTGATTTCAGTAAGAGTATCTAATACTCCACCATGCAATGTATTATGCTCAGGGTAATGTAAAACTATGAGTTTAGTAATGATGTGGTGACGTGGAAAAGTATAGGATTCTTCGTAACTAAATTTATTTCTGCGTGAAGCAGACGTCCGCCGCATCTCAAAATGTTATAGTTGTCTGAGTCAAGCCAGATACCCAGAGACTTACTCAACTTTTCTGGGAGATGTTCATATTCCTTCCCATAAGTCTCTTGTTGAGCTTGTTTGACCCAATATTTGATGGAACTAGGAAATCGATACTTGATCCACATCTTGTTGATGAAATCAAATACCATTTATGTAACTCTTAGTAATTTACTTAAATTGGAATAACTATGAGGATTGATAGCTAAAATTCGAGGGGGTTCTGGATCCACAACAGGGGTAGTGACATTGGTCACAATGACTTGCGGCTTCTGTTGGGGCCACTGACCACTAACTAGCCATTGGGGTCCATTAAACCACATCTCGGTTTTAACTAATTGCTTTAAAGTCAAACCTCTGGATAAATAGTCAGCTGGATTGTCTTTGGTTGGGACATGTCTTAATTTATAACCAGCAGACAATTCTCGAATTTCCCTTACTCGATTGCTGACATAGGGAGTTTTGTTGTTGTCAATTTTTACCCACTGCAATACTGCCTCATTGTCTGACCACACTACTATTTCACCAAGGTGAACATTACTGAGGGTTTTGATCAGGAAATGAGCCAGTCTTACACCTACTAATAAGACAGATAATTCCATTTAAACGATTCTTCGCGGCAGGGGATCGTATTCCAGGGACCATAGGATTAAGGACTTGCCCGAAACGCTACGCGTACTAGTGGCTGTACAAGAATGTAACAACTCTTGTATATATCTCAAAAAAAAAAAAAAAATTGGGGTAGTGACCTCCTTTTAATCGGGGCTACCCTTGCCTTAGATGTAAGCACAAATGATTGTTGTGTATTAACTAGATAGGCTACTGAGCCATACGCTTTGCCTGAAGTATCACAGAATACATGTAAATTTGTGGGTAAATTTAGTCCTAAGGAATTTCAGGGAAACTGTAGAATACTAAGTTTGTTGTAATCAGGAATCAACTGCTGCCGTTTTTCTTGGAGATCCTCCGGCAACGTTTCATCCCACCTCAAATTCCTTTGCCAGCACTCCTGCATAAAGAGTTTACCCTTAATTAGAATAGGACTGAGTAGGCCTAAAGGGTCAAATGGCTTATATTGAGGTTATCTTGAGATTATTTCGGGGCTTTTAGTGTCCCCGCGGCCCGGTCCTCGACCAGGCCTCCACCCCCAGGAAGCAGCCCGTGACAGCTGACTAACACCCAGGTACCTATTTTACTGCTAGGTAACTGGGGCATTGGGTGAAAGAAACTCTGCCCATTGTTTCTCGCCGGCGCCCGGGATCGAATCTGAGACCACAGGATCACAAGTCCCGCGTGCAGTCCGCTCGGCCGACCAGCTCCCAAGTGAATGCCGGTCTCGGCCGACCGGCTTGCTGACATGGGAGAGTAGTTTTCTCCTGGTTAGAGGTGAATGATTGAAATCCACCGACTTGATATTCAATTTGTCTGTGGAAGTATTCCACTCCATACCTAAGACTTTCAATTTGTGAGGTACCTTATAATCAGGGAATTCTTCCTCGATTATTTGGTTAAGTTGTTTATTATTGGAGGCCCATGACTGTAGGGGCATGTTAACTCCCAACAGTTCATGATTAGCCTCATGGTAGATTTCCACTAGTTTATTCTCATCATTAGTGGTTCCTTGAAATTTGTCAATGTGTACATTGTTGTTAATCTCAGTCTTGTAGGGGCTATTAGACTTTTTAAGATGTGTATCCAGAGTAGCCTGGAGTAAGAATGGTGAAGATGTCGCTCCAAACAGTACTGAGGCAAATCTATAAGTAATGATTTAGCTGTTAGGATCCTGTGGATCTTTCACCCAGAGAAATTTAGTAAAATCACGATCCGTCTCTTGTAAGCCTACTCTTAAAAAGGCCTTACTAATGTCGGCCGTATAGGCAAAAACACCAGAGCGAAATCGTAATAAGACATCTTGTAATCTTTGGGTTAGGCTAGGCCCAGTTTGTAGACAATCATTTAGTGACACGCTGCCTGCCTTTAATTTGGCACTACAATTAAATACAATCCTGATTGGTGTTGTAACTGAATCTTTCAGGACAGCATGATGTGGCAAATAATGACCTGTCTTATGGTTGTCTTCTTCAACAACTTCTATAAATTTGTTAGCAAGTTGTTGCTGTATTAAAGCATGATACAGTTGCAATTTATCTGGTTGCTTAGCCTAGTTAAATGAGAATTTAATTGGGTTGAGGCCATGACATAATTTACTGGAAGCTGTGGGTGGTTCAGCTTCCATGAGAGTCTCACCCAATATTGATTATCTTGGAAAATCACAGTATCAAGATATTGTTGATATGTCCATGTGTCATCTGGACTGGGTTGATCAGGGACTATGCCTAAGGTGTCCAAATCCCATAATTTGTGAACAGGGGGATTGGACTCATCATCCTCAGTTTCGTCTCTGTCATGTAGTGGTGACTGCTCTAGGCCTAGTCATGCCACTATTAAATTAGTTGGTTGATTACTAGTAGATTTAGAATGTTGTTGGATCAACACCGGTCCTGTGAGTAGTTTACCCCCAGCTGACAGTAACAAGTTTACACCTCGTTGCCTGGTGCATCCAGTAATAAATCTAAAATAAAAGTCAGCTCCAATAAGAATACCTACATCATTGAGACAGTCTGTATTTATTTTATGATCCACTAGCCTAATACCACTGCGTTTAAGAAATTTGACTGTTTGAGCAAGACCTGAAACATGTAAATCTGAGGGGATCGTGTCAACGACTATGGCTTGAATTGGGCTGGTGCAGCCTCCTAAACGTACCAAGACCTTAACAACCTGGTAGTCTCGAGGTCCACTATTGGTTAGGAATCCAGAGATATTCAAATTCACTCGAGCAATAGGCTTCAGTTTCCACTGATCAACTAGCTGTTGAGAAATAAAGGTTTTCTGCGAACCTTGGTCAAAGAGACCACGAGTGGAAATTCTAGATCCCTTGGTAATTAATTTTAATTGAGCTGTTGGTAACGTAGTTGTGTTATTCGACTCTGTTGCAAGTACACTTATGTCTTGATGCACCTTGCAATACTGTACAGAAGTAAATTTTGTAGTCTTCTTATGAGGATTGGTTGTTCTTGATTGATCACTACCACACAAGGAATAATGGTGTCTACCCTTGTGGCACTTGTTGCACATACGTAAGGAAACAGTACAGCTATTGGTGTCATGAGGACCCGTGCACCTTGTGCATCTGTGTAATTCTTGCAAACGATAAATTCGGGTGTTATGGTCTGGATAAGTACTACACTTATAAGTAAGATGTTCATTATTTCAGAATAAACACCTTTTCACTGTAGAAGAAGTCCTAGGAGTGGGGCTCACTACAGGGTTTATAGGGTTCACTGTATATGTACCTACATTTCCAGATTTCCATTTCAGAGATGATTTATTGAGATCTGGTTTTACTACAGTAGTTGCAGTACGTTGGGGATTATGATGAGAGTTAGTAGAGAAGTTTGAAACACTCTTCCCATCTTGGTTGGCTCTTTGTCTTTCGACTAGGGTATGTAAACCTTCTGTAATTTCATTCATGGTCAGAGAGTTTTTATTGTTCATAGTACACAATTTATCTAAAGTTTCTCTTGGTAATATGCACCTTACAACTACTTTTGTCATCCATTCAGCAGTCTGAATTTGGACTTTAAGGCTTAAGGCCTAGAGTAAAGATTCTAGCTCTAATCTGAAAGTTTGGAGAGAATCTGTAGAATTATTAGCAGATGGTAAATCCAGCAATTTTTGGACTATGATAGTAATAGTCCTTTCCTTGTTATCATAGTTGCTCTTAAGCAATTGAACAGCTAGGTCATAACCATCACTGGTCAGTGTTTGTCAGGGGACATATTTTCCCTGCTCTCTCGTGCACTGAATTAAGTACGAAATTGCATAGTGCACCAGTGATGTGCACCGTGATTCAACTTTCTGTATATAACTTTTCCACAGTCGTGTTGGGTGTCGTTGGACAGCCCATGACATTTGCTAGCCATTAATGTCATTCTGATCGCTGTATCAGGTCTGTGAAGGAAATTACAGGAGGGAGTTGATTTCAGGGAAATTTTGTACAAGTCAAGTGTAGAGAGGGAGGTATGGGGGGTTAACGGCCGTAGACCACCCCCCCCTATCACGTGTCCACCTCGTGTGAGAGGGGGTAGCGTCATGGGGCAGGTGCGGCATTGGCTAAGGCTCTAGGGCCTCAGAAATGCTGAACCGTGATTGGCCAAGACTCTGAGGGGTACCGCATGGTACCCCAGGCATAGTGTTGGCGGGAAAGACATTCTTACCTAGGACGTTGCTTTGGGGAGGACGACATTTCCCGTGCTAGGCCAAGCATCGGGAAATACCGCCTGCAACGTTACTAAAGTCACGCCTACATCTTGCTATCTTTCCGTGTGCCGTGCGTAAGAATTCGGTAATCGGAAAGGGGCTTGTATCGAACCGTGTGAACTTGTCATCTAGCCGCGTAATTGTGGGACGCCATCTTAGAGGAACTGGACTGAGTAAGGCGTTAATTATCGGGCTACGAAAACGACATCCGCCGTCCATCGTATCTGTGCTTGGAGATACTGCTGTGAGACGTGCTAGAAAAGGTTTCAGTGTTATGAGAGAAACCTTAAAAGTTCTAATTCTGAGGAACAGTGAAGGACTCCTTCTCAGGTCTCGTGTACCGTGTAACACCGTGTACCGTCGTATCCTGGGGTACCGTGTCAAGTGGAAGGGGCGTGGTACCGCATGTGTGTGTGTGGAGCTAACCCCGTGGTCTAGGATCCTGTGCTCCACCTGACCACGTGTAGGAAGTGAGGACGCCTACGTCATCATCCAGCAGTGGGAGTGTGATTGACGTGTATGTGTGAGTGAAAGAAGGTTGCGGGCCCTGCATTATTGATGTAAATACACTGCTTCCGTTTGGGTAATAAAACTCTGAAGCTGGGTTCGCCCCCAGTGTTCCGTCTGTCCTTTGTCCCTGTGACCACCTGGGGAGGTGAATGGGAATTGGAGACGTGTGAGTCTACCCTGTTGCCGTAATAAAGTTGAGATTGGGCCCAACTGTGATTTATGACGTGTGTGAAGACACCTAGTGACACATTCAGAGGTAGAGTAAAGTGAGTTATTTGCTTCTATTTTTTTTCTGTGTCGTGTATGTATTCCTGTAATTTGATTCCCTTTTTCAGCAGTGAAAAGTGGTAACAGGGAGATTTCCCTTGGTTATATATTTTACTGTTGTGTTGTGGTAAAGTGTGAATTATTGGTGGATAATTTACTGGGGGAAGTCATTTACAAGTTTTGCAGTGAGTGGCAAGGATGTACTGTGTTGTACTGTGATGTACTGTGTTGTACCATGTGTAAACCGTAGATAAGTTGTCATTGGTGGAAGGCATTGTGTACTGTGAAGGATTCCGTGAGAATTAAAGTCAGTTAACGTCACCGGGGGTCACGATTTACTTAACGAGGTCACTTGTTCGTTGAACATTGTTGTGATTAACGTAGGGACCTGTAAAGGCAAAAGTCACAGTGAAGTTCACGCAGTGGAGGAATTGTCAAGTGAAGACTAACGTAGTGTTAACGATTTAACGAGCTGTCGTTAATTGAGTGATTAACGTAAGGGGTTGACGGTCTGTTATGATCGGAGTCAATTGCGCTGTAATTAAGCTGTTGTAATTCGTTGGACTGATCAGCTCTGTCTACGGACAGAGCGATTAAGCACTCGTAGCTAATTAAAGAAAATTAGTAACCGCCACTTAGTGAATTCACCAGGTGTTGATGTTGTTGTTTACACGGAGTGTTGTAACCTTGTGTGTGGTACAGTAGTCTACCCTCGTTAAGGTAATCTTGTCATAAGACTGGAAGTAAACTGTCAGTTGAGAGACAGTAGGCTTTATCAATACTCGTCTGAATTAATAGGCTGTTGTATTCAGTAATTAATTGGGAATTACTCACCGAATGTTTGACTTTCAAGTTGATGTAATTAATTGATTTACGAGTTATTGCTGCCATTTAAGTGTCGTAGAGACACGTGTGTGTTAACGTAATTGTTTAAATTCAATTAGAGTAACTTTTGTTTTGATTGTCCTGAGAGACAAGTGTTAACGTAAGATTTTTTATAAGGGGTTATCATTCTTGGATTAACCGCCTTGTTACTTGGTACCTCGTTGAGGGCAGCGAGCGCCAGTCAAGTCTTTGTGATTATAGTATTGGTCACCGTGAAGCCGTGACAATTTTGATTGCAAGCTTGCGTCACCAGTGGGCACCACTGTGTTCAGTTAGTGTCATTAGTCAGTCAGCGACGACGGGATAAGGATACCGTGGGTCCATCAGGCTGTTGATTAGCTGTTCTTTAATGTGCCACTGGAGTGACAGTAAAGTAACGTAAATTCAATGTGTAGTAGTTTTAGTCTTGTTTTGTGAATAAATTGTTTTGTTATAGAAAACGGTCGTTTACGTCAAACCTTCCAATATTACTGCCCCACATTTTATGTTCTGCAACGCTTTGCCTGCTTATGTTCATATTAAGTCTGTATCTAAAGCTCGAGTCCATTGCACAGCACCACACTTCTATAAATAAGAAGTGAGAATCCGTCGGCTACCCTTTATTAGTTGTCAAACTAGGAGGAGCCAGCGACCTAAGTGACAGGTGTTACCCTTGTGGTTTCGCCTGGCGGTTTACTCCTGCGGTCCTATGATCTTAGGTTTAAGATTAAATATCTGCCACTGGCAGCTCTTGCTGTTTAAGGTCTGCCTCTCTTGCGAGGTAGTTGCGATTAACGTAACATCAATAGGACTTGATTCTTTTGATAACCTGTCAAAGAAAAAAATCTCACAGTGTTATGTTAGAGATTACCTTCAAGGCTTCATTTCGTAACAAGCCTTGTAAATAAGTGAACTTGGTTGTTTGAGGGATATTAGTTTTAGAGTCTACTGCATCCACGAATTTACTCCAGAAGTCATCCCAACTCTCATTCTCGTTACCAGAGAATGTGGGTATATTGATCTGAGGTAATTTGACATCAGGATCTGGATGTGCAGTAGAGGCTGTTGTTAATTTGTTTTTAGTAATTTGCTTTTTAAAGGGTTGAAGTTTAACCTGTACATCATCTTCATACTGGGCTAAATCATTTACAATGTCCTCAAGTTCAGTTTCACCTATTGAAGTTTGGTAAAGTTCTGTCAAGTACAGATTATATGTTGCTTAATATGCTCGAATTTACCTTCAGCAACTTGAAGCAAGTCCTCTAATTCAATGTAGTCAGCAGGTGACTGTTGTGACAGATTTTGACACTTGGTAATCTGTCGGGTCAAATGACCTTTCAGACCGATAAGGGTCTTTTCATTTGTCAGCCGCTTCCATCTTGCTGGGTAAGGGCTGGTCTGATAGTAAATAGTTGTTACTGATGTAACTGGGATATTGGCTCATTCAATGGAGTTCAATATCAGTATAATAGCCTAATGTATTTGAATAGACTATACTACCTCACTTAGAGGTCAATTTACCCACCTAACAAATAGATAGCTAATGTTTTGAATTGTACTCGAATGCCACTTTTGGATTTTCGTCCAGCCAGCTCATCAATTATCACCATTCGATCCAACAGTGAACAATCGGCAGTACTCGAAATATAATACACGAAATAATATGTTAAAAGCACAAAAAGGGTTTTGAGGATCCCACCCTAAATCAGGGTCAGGACAATCTAAATTATATGCATGAACACCAGTACTGTCTAGTACAGTACTTGCTAAATAATTCCTACCTAGGAATGTCTAAATGGTTTAGGCTGCATTTGTACAAACATTAGTACAATTACAATCTAAATATCCTACCTCATCAAAGGTTGGCATATATGCAATGGTGCAGTAATATAGATATATAGTGCTATGTTTTTGGAATTTTTTGTTTTGATATATATGTTTGTGCTTAGAAATACAAGTGAAAATTTATAAATATATGGCACTAAGGCTACTTTATACATAAAGTATTAATAGAAATGTTGATAATAATTAATGAGTTTTAGGCTGTAATATGGGCAGTCTGCTGACAGTCATAAATAATGAAATATACTGGTAAATAGCCTAATAATGTTAACACACTAGTTGGTGTTAGTAAATAAGCAATTATGTGGGGCCAGTAATTTGGATGAATATACTGGACCCTTAATGATTAATGGTACATCCGGTTTGGTGGACCAAAATCTTGTTTTGGGCTCTGAGAACCGGTATAGATTTTAATATTAATTGTGATTCATCAGGTCCGAAGTGACCAAAATTTTGTGGGGAAAACCTGACTGCAATAACAAATAATTAAATATATACTTCGATAGCTATGAAGGACCACCACTTTTTGAGAAAAAGTGGAAAACAAAATAAGGCAATGGAAAAACTTATCCCAAGAACTAGTGTCCTATGGATCTTAGTGAAACTGTATATTTGATATATATGGAGTCAAATTAACTTACAGAAAATTGGGGGTTACATGCTAAAAGATTAATACATCCCTAGCATTATTCTGGTGCTGGTTTTTCACCCGAGTAAATAAAATATGAAAGTAAATAAGGTTGAATATATAATATTAATTGGAGGTAAATGCACCTCAATATACTACTGAAATGTTGAACAGTATCAGTAAATCAATGGGTTAGTGTAATTGATCTCCTTGGGAGATCACTACTGTAATTACAGAGTTATTGCTACAGATAAGAAAGGGACAGCTTAGCTGTAAATCTAGTGAGGTGTAATCAGTTGCTACGCTCCACCGACGACGTGTTGCATAGGGTAAATTGTTGCACGGAACGGTGGGAAGCCTAGCACCTCGGTTGGCACCGCCTTGGTACTGAAAGGCAATTACATTGTAGAAATCTTCTACATAATAAGTAACTACAAATAAATCCTAAATCATGAGGATAACTGTAGGAAATTTCACCCAATGTCTGTGCAATTTATATTCAAGCACTGTAAATTTCTTCTATAGAGAATTAATAAATAATCATCTATTTAGATTGTAAAATTACTCAAGACACGTACGGGATTTATTTGTTTGTTCTACGGCCTAACGACAACTAGCCTAAATGTTAATTGTGGCCACATAATAACAAAAGGGTAAACCTAGCTGCCGAGCCGCGTGTCCGTTGATGTGGAGACTTGAGTAATTCTTCGTCTTCCAGCTGCTGCTTGAAAGGCGTTGACTTTGGAATTGCTCATATGCTAGTCGGGGACACGGCTATTGTGCCAGATAACGTGGCATCGCTCTACTGGTCGTTGAAGAGAAATAAATGGAATCTCTGCTACACGCTTTCAATGGCGTCAACGTCGTGCTCTCTCGTCCTCTCGTGTCTAGTGACGCTCTCCCGTCTTCCTCCTCTTCCTTATTGCGCATGCGCGGCTCTCGATAGACATCTCGAGCGTAAATGTATATGTATATATTGCAATTGACTAAGAAAGGGAGAGGTAGTGACGAGTATTAATATCACATTAAATTCTTCTGTGATAAAATAGAATTTCTCGTAACATAAATTGGCTTATCAAAGTTGTGCAGCCAATCGAGAAAATTAAAATAAAATCATTTACATCAAAGTAATTTCCTCTAGAATGTTTGATATCAATTAAATAAGGGAGTTCCAGTAAGTAGTAGTACACTACGAAATTAAACTTATTAGTAAGTAACTATTTTTAGTAAAGGGGGTGATAAACTGGATTCTTGTTATAAATCCAACTAAATGTGGAGAGAAATCATGTTACTGCCTGTCGTTCCTCACGTCGTCACTCTGACTAGGAAGAATCTGGCAATATGTCTAAATAAATCATGATAATGAATAAATCTACAAGTTAGTAATTTTAGTAACTACTTGTGGTTAATACAAAGGTTGCATAAAATACAAAGATGTATAAAATTGTTGGTTATTTCCAACAGAGGGCACTGAGGTGCAGAAGTGCAGGTGTGCAATCGGCGAGTCACCAATCAGGAGCAGGCAGGCTGGGAAGGGTAGTTGGCTAGTTGATGACGAGCCAGCGTGGAGGGATACCTTGAGGTTACCTTGAGGTGCTTCCAGGGCTTAGTGTCCTCGCGGCCTGGTCGTCAGTAGTGTAATATGTGACTATGACCGCGCGCACCAGCTGCCAGCTGGCACTCCATGGAGTGCCAGCCGACAGGTGGTGCGCAGGTGTGTAGTCACACAGGTTTTTTGGGGGATTTTCGGGGAATTTTTGGGGTGTTTCGGACGCGTGTGAGCGTGTTATGGTAAGTGGTCATGAAAGAGAGTAAGTTGATGAGTGGCAGGTGGTGCGCGAGGTCGTCGTCGCAGCGCGGGTGTCTAGTCACAGGGGGTAAGGGAATTTCCCGGAAGTTTGGCGCGTGTCGGTTTTGAGTGGCGTGTGAGCAGGTGTGGCCCCCCACCCCGCGCTCGCGCGGGTCTAGTCGTCGGGGTTTATGGTAAGTGGTCAGGAAAGATGGGAGTAGTGTGAGAGTACGTGGTAGAGTAAGTGATAGAGTAAGAAAATAGAAGGAATAGGGAGGAATGAGTAAAAGAATATGTATGCGTGTTTTTGCGTAGCCTTAATCGTGAGTTAGTGTGTAGATGTGAGGAGAAGGCAACACAGTCTGTTATGTTGTTTTGGGTGGGGGCTGGATGGAGCTTCCCCTTCGTCTGGAGAGAGTGCTCTGGGCCATTATGTGGTTAGACAAACCATTAGCTCCCCTACAGGAAGTCGCAAGTGCGAGAGGAGGGTATGAGAGAGCACCCACCTGTGGTAGTTGGCCATTCCCTTGGACCATTTGTCTAAAGGGTTTTCCTTGTCTTCAGAGTGGAGATGTTCGTCCCACGACGACTTCCCATACACTGTGGATTCTGGGAAGGAGGGAGCGAGGTACTTACTCCTGCCGACAGACCAACACCTGTCAGCCATCAATCACCCCCACCCCCCCATCCCCAACCGCTCCCATACCATCAACCATTGTTCTGTGCAAAACCTTTTAGTATGTGTAAGCTATATCGCAACGTGATCAACATGGTGAGAGCAATAACGAGGGAAAAGTAAACACATTATATAAATTTATTCCGCGACGGGGTAAGCGTACTGGTCGCAGGTTGGAGCCCGACTGATCAACTTTCCAACTAGTCCGGGTATTTCTCCCCCGACACCGGAAGTGGTGGGGCAGCCATTACCATTGCGTTTCGCCAGGGTCCGCGACTCTCTCTCTATCTGTCTCTGTCTCCCTGTCTCTCTATCTGTCTCAGTCTCTCTGTCTCCATGTCTCTCTCTCTCTATCTGTCTATGTCTCTGTCTCTCTGTCTCTCTCTCTCTCTCTCTCTCTCTCTCTCTCTCTCTCTCTCTGTCTCCCTGTCTCTCTCTGTCTCTCTGTCTCCCTGTCTCTCTCTATCTCTCTCTCTCTCTCTCTGTCTCTCTGTCTCTCTGCCTCTCTCTCTCTCTCTCTCTCTCTCTCTCTCTCTCTCTCTCTGTCTCTGTCTCTGTCTCTCTCTGTCTCTCTCTGTCTCTGTCTGTCTCTGTCTCTGTCTGTCTCTCTCTCTCTGTCTCTCTCTCTCTCTGTCTCTCTCTCTCTCTCTCTCTCTCTCTCTGTCTCTCTCTCTCTCTCTCTCTCTCTCTCTCTCTCTCTCTCTCTCTCTCTCTCTCTCTCTCTCTCTCTCTCTCTCTCTCTCTCTCTCTCTCTCTCTCTCACCCTCTCTAAAGTCCACCACACGGCTCTTCACTTAGTAAACTCAGTCAAAGTCAGTAGGCTAGCGTTTACTAAAAGAGAGAAACATTCCATATCGTCACGAAGACGCGATCTCTACCTACAAATTGTTCATGCCTCTCTCTCTCTCTCTCTCTCTCTCTCTCTCTCTCTCTCTCTCTCTCTCTCTCTCTCTCTCTCTCTCTCTCTCTCTCTCTCTCTCTCTCTCTCTCTCTCTCTCTCTCTCTCTCTCTCTCTCTCTCTCTCTCACCCTCTCTAAAGTCCACCACACGGCTCTTCACTTAGTAAACTCAGTCAAAGTCAGTAGGCTAGCGTTTACTAAAAGAGAGAAACATTCCATATCGTCACGAAGACGCGATCTCTACCTACAAATTGTTCATGTTAACTGTGATCATTGAAATGTATGCATGTTTACTCAATCTCCATCACCTCTTCATCCTACAGGCATTACTGTTGTGTGGAGCTATCTTGTCAAGGTCTCACCTTCGCGGCGGATTGAGGCATAGTGAGATAGCCAATGTAAAGGGATGGTCCTTACCCTCTCCCCGTCCACCCCACCAAACCCATACCCCTACTACCCCCTCCATGGCCAAACCATCACTGCCCCCTTCCCAGACCAAGTGTTCTGTGCTAAGCCTTAGTAACAACATTCTTTGCTCAAATAGCATTTTTTTTTAAGAATATCCAGTCATAAGATGGTCTTCAATCTTATTATTATAACAAATCTTAATTTGATGTAAACACAACTGCGTGGGATATACATAGCACTCAGTGGACTCTCTCTCTCTCTCTCTCTCGCTCTCTCGCTCTCTCTCTCTCTCTCTCTCTCTCTCTCTCTCTCTCTCTCTCTCTCCAGATCATTTAATAGTTGGGGAAAGTAACATCATTTCCTTTCTCCTGCTGCCGCTGTTCACGTATCTTTCTCCATTTCACTTAGACTAATGGCAATTTTCGAGACCCATCGCTCACACCCTTATAACCTTGTAAGGTAACACGACCAACATGATGACAGCATTCTTTGCTCAAATATCATTAATGTAACGTGGACAATATACTAACTTCGTTCTTTGCCCAAATAACATTTTAAGAGTAACGAGCAACTTTCCGTCGATGTCTGAATAATGAAATGTAAAACCATGTTTAGCCATTACTGTACATCCAAACACAATAAAATATTTTTTTTTGTTCCACACATACAAATTCCAAGCAAGTAAGCGTATATACGATAATATGGAAAAACACAGTATTGATACTATTATTAAATTGTCTTGTTCATTATCCCCGAGTTCAAGGCTGTCTCTCTCTTAAGACCTACATCATCCAATGTAAAACACCAATCGATGAGAATAAGACCGGTGAGTCGATAGTGAAATAGCTCTGGGTTAAGTCTGTTTTTCAGTTCTTGTAACACAGTCAATGTAGCGTAATGGGAAACCAGTCTTTCTACTGCCTACATAAATAGCGTTTGAAAATGTATGCAAGTCTAGACAAACTCCTATAGCCCTTACATTCTAACACAAATAAAATATTAGCACATGATTGCATCGCATTATATCATCATTAAGTAACATGGAGATCAACTTTCTGGCTGTTGTCCGAATATCATTATTGAAATGTGAACTCCATTTAGCCAAACACTATATCTCCATTACATCTCATAGCATATGAATATTACGGTATACCAGTTTTAACCCTCTATAACACAATGTAACATAACTTTCTACAGACCAAATATTGTTTTTAAATGAAAGTATGACTTAGTCCTTATTCATTACATCTCTCACCATATAAAATATTGGCGTCTACCCCTTTTAGCCCTCTGTAACGCAATGTAACGCAACGTAACGTAACGCAAATCAACTTTTGCAGACCAAAATGTCATTTTGAAACGGAAAGTGAGGGATTAGTCCTTATTCATTACATCTCTCACCATATAAAATATTGACCTCTACCCCTTTTAGCCCTCTGTAACACAATGTAACGCAACGTAACGTAACGCAAATCAACTTTTTGCAGTCCAAAATGTCATTTTGAAACGGAAAGTGAGGGTTAGACCATCTCCATTACATCTCTTACCATATAAATAATTGATGGCTACCCCTTTTAGCCCTCTGTAACACAATGTAACACAACGTAACATATCGCAAATCGACTTTTGCAGTCCAAAATGTAATTTTTAAATGAAAGTATGACTTAGTCCATCTTCATTACATCTCTCACCATATAAAATATTGGCGTCTACCCCTTTTAGCCCTCTGTAACACAATGTAAAGCAACGTCGCGTAACGCAAATCAACTTTTTGCAGTCCAAAAGGTCATTTTGAAACGGAAAGTGAGGGTTAGCCCATCTCCATTACATCTCTACCATATAATTAATTGTTGACTACCCCTTTTAGCACTCTGTAACACAATGTAACACACCGTAACGTATTGCAAATCAACTTTTTGCAGTCCAAAATGTCATTTTTTAAATGAAAGTATGACAGCACATCTCTTACCATATAATATTGACCTCTACCAGTTTTAGCCCTCTAACACAATGTAACGTAACGCAATCAACTTTTACAGCCCAAAATGACATTTTTAAATAAAGTAGGACTTAGTCCATCTCCATTACATCTCCTTCCATAAGAATATTACGGTCTACCAGTTTTAGCCCTCTGTAACACAATGTAACGTAACGGGAAAAATCATCTTTGTCGGATGAGCAAATAGCATTATTGAAAATGACATCCGTGTTTAGCCATTACATCCAAACACACAAGAAAAATATTACCGCTTTTCTTGAGAAACTTATATGTGGAGATCATATCTCCAGAGTCCACACAATAAGCCACACATCACACATCTTCTGTTTTCAAATCGGTGCTCGCATCTAATTTAATGTTATTTTTTTTGCAGAAACTATGTTTTTGAGATTATGCTCAATGTCGGCAATTACTATTCTTATCATCAAACTCCTTTCAGTCAACAAATTCACATTTCATATCGCGTGTGTAGATTAGAGAGAGAAGGCAAACATAGCGTGCAGCTAGTCAAAACTTATCATAACAGATATGATTTCACAGAGTTTTTCAACCTTTGCCAGTTTTTTCAATGTTATCTCTTCACTCGTGCTAAGTGAGTCAGACAAAAATGTGACATTTCATTTCATTATTAGCCATGCAATATGCTATTAGCTAGGTAGTCAAAACATATAACAAGCGTTATTTCACAGGAATTTTTTCTAGCAAATATGCTTCCTTTAAACAGTTCAACACATCAAACACCAGCAGTCTGCGAAATTCCCTTTAGTCAATAATCATCCTTTACAGTATTTCTTGACTAGAATAGCACTCCAAAACATAAGTGGTCATTTTTATTCTCACTGTCGCACTGTAGTCAATAATTTGTTTCGCAGAGTGACAAGTTATGCATAGTGACGAGATTTCATGGTGTGCATAGTTTAAGAGAGTTCACACTGTATTAATTACGGTCATGGATATCTTATGTTATGTTTATGAAGACCATCTCTTCTTATTTTTTATCATTTTCGCGCCCCACAGCTTTACAGTCTTCTCATATTCTTTTTCAAATAAAGTTTGCTTACTGTTTTCCAGTAGATCGGCCTCACATTACATATATTAATCAATTTTCAAATTCAGTTCAGTTCTTTTCAATATCGCAGCTTTGTTGCCCCCACAGCCCGTATCTAGTTCAAGACCTCTTATTATCAATGTCATTAATACGGATATCATCAACCACGTATTGGATGTCTCTGTCATTCAGTCATCAACGTAGTATGTGTTTAATGAACGTGAGAATCACTTCATGTACACTCATTTTAGTTTAGTTTAGTTTTAAGTTTTACATCTTGAATTAATACTGCTATTGGATAGCTCAGACATTCAGTTAACATCTCAGTAAGTGAAAATCTTTTCATGTGAGCTCATTTTTAGTTTAGGATAAGGTTTTTCCATCGTGAAATGCTATTATCAGTAACAAGGTATTGGATGACGTTACCATTCAGTTTACATCTCAGTAACCGTTTACTGAACATTGTTATCCATCCATGCAACCTCATTTTTTAGTTTTAAGTTTCTACGTCGTAAAAATAAAATATTACTATCACCAGCCATGTATCGGATAGCTCAACCATTCAGTTAACATCTCAGTAAGTGAAAATCTTTTCATGTGAGCTCATTTTTAGTTTAGGATAAGGTTTTCCATCGTGAAATGCTATTATCAGTAGCCAGGTATTGGGTGGGTGGACCATCCAGTTTACATCTCAGTAACAGTTTACTGAACATAGATATCCATCCATGTGACCTCATTTTTAGTTTAAAGTTTCTCCATCGTAAATAAAAATAAAATATTACTATCACAAACCTTGTATTGGCCTGCTCCGGCATTCAGTTTACATCTCAGTAAGTGTTTACTGAATGCAAAATCGCTACATGTGTGGTCATAAGGTTTTCTCATCGTGAAATGCTATTATCAGTAACCAGGTATTGGATGACACTACCATTCAGTTTACATCTCAGTAACTGTTTACTGAACATTGTTATCCATCCATGCAACCTCATTTTTTTTAGTTTTAAGTTTCTACAACGTAAAAAATAAATATTACTATCACCAGCCATGTAACGGTAGCTCAACCATTCAGTTTACAGCTCAGTAACTGTTTACTGAACATAGACATCCCTCCATGCGAGCTCATTTTTTAGTTTAAAGTTTCTCCATCGTAAAAAATAAAATATTACTATCACAAACCATGTATTGGGTGGGTCAACCATCCAGTTTACATCTCAGTAACAGTTTACTGAACATAGATATCCCTCCATGGGACCTCATTTTTAGTTTAAAGTTTCTCCATCCTAAATAAAAAACAAAATATTACTATCACAAACTTTGTATTGTCCAGCTCTGGCATTCAGTTTACAACTCAGTAAGTGTTTACTGAATGCAAAATCGCTACATGTGTGGTCATTTAGTTTAAAGTTTCTCAATCTTAAAATATTACTATCAACATCAACCATGCATTGGCCGGCTTAGTCTTTCAGTTTACATCTCAGTAAGTGTTTACTGAATGCAAAATCGCTACATGTGTGGTCATTTAGTTTAAAGTTTATCAATCTTTAAATATTACTATCATCATCAACCATGCATTGCCTGGCTAGTCTTTCAGTTTACATCTCAGTGAGTGTTAACTGAATGTGGAAATTATCACGTGTTAGCATTTAGTTTAGTTTCAAGTTTCAATTAAATACTAACACCATCCCCGTATTGGGCTGTCGGGCATTCAGTTACACACTCGGAGAGTGTTTACTGAACGTCGAAATCATTTCCTGTAGGTCCGTTTTTTACTTAAACCCGTCTCCACTCCAAACCGGACCTCCGGTCCAAGTCAGGACCGCCGGTCCTGACTGGTTTGGAGTGGAGCAGGCTCAATCTCTCTTGAAAGATTATCGTCACAACTCTCCCCCGAAGCCTGTGCTAACGGGTGAAGTTACGTCTTCAGGTGGTAGAGTGGTAGGTGGAGCTGCCTCTACCTCATAAACTCTGGAGAGGGCGTCTGCTATGATGTTGTCAGAACCTTAGATGTAGAAGATCTCCAGGTTGAAATTCTGCAGATATAAAGTCCATCGTAGAAGTCGTTGATTGTTGAATTGGGCTTGCTGCAAGAAGCGTAGGGGATTGTAGTCAGAGTAGATGGTGGTAGACCGAGCATCTTGCAGGTATGATTCAAAGTACTGCAAGTTCAGGACAATGGAGAGTAGCTCCTTTTCGATAGTGCTGTAATTCTTCTGGTGTGGCTTTAACTTGTAGCTGTAGTAGCTAACAGGTAGAACCTCCTCGCCTCGTTGTTGCATCAGGACGCCCTCGATGCCAGTACCACTGGCGTCGACATGGAGGATGAAAGGCTTCGTGATATCTGGCTAGGCGAGAATAGGATTAGAACAGAGCATGGATTTAAGATGTTCAAAAGCAATGGTTTGCTGAATGGTCCAATAATAACGTTGCTTGAGGCTGGTTAAAGTGATCAATGGTGTCGCCACCGTAATAAAATTCTTCACAAACCTACGGTAGTAGGAGGCAAGACCAAGGAAGCGCAGGAGCTGCTTCCTGGTGGTAGGCTGTGGGTAATGATGGATGGCTTCGGTATGTATGTTTAACGGAGCTAGGCTGCCACTCCCTATCTCATGACCAAGATGACGCACTTTACCTTTAGCAAAGGTGGACTTTGCTTTTGTCCTATAGAGACTGGGCAAGGTATGCCTACCTTCTTGGACTACCTTATTCACTTTTGGAACAATTAAATGTTTCACTTGTTTTAAAAACTATCGGTTTCATTTATTTAGTAGGATTTTCTTGCCCTTATTCTCTTACATTGAGTTCCGGTACAAGATTTCCTGCGATTTTGATTGACTAATCATTTACCATACTAAAATTAACTTTAATTGTTAAACATAAAATTCCACAGGATAGTTACCAGTTGCCACGTTATCCTGTTGCTGACACTTACCATATCACAAGTATTTGTTGTACATTTATTTGCTATTTTTCACTATGTTTCGTCTCCAAGCTTTTCGTAACGATCCAGCAGGTGAAATAGGGACCTTAAGTCGTGCCAAGAGGACGGAATTACAAACTTTTGCACACGAGTATCAAGTAGATGTTCCCAATGGAGCCAACAAAAATGAATTGCACAATTTAATAATGGATCACCTCTTAGATGATGGAAAGATTGACTCTGAAACTCACGAAAATTTTCTATTGCAGATAGACATGCTCTGGCAATTATAAAACTCAAGCTCGAACTTGCAATGCTCGAGCGGGAGCAACAAGAAGAAGCCCTCCAGATGAGGAAAGAAGTAGCTTCAATGAGGAAAGAAGAACAGGAACGTGAAGCTACCCTCAAAGAACGTGAGCTGGCCCAATTCAGAGAGTGTGAGCGAGTACAGCTTGAAGCAAAGCAACGTGACCTGGAAATCCAACGGGAGTACAGTAAACAGCAAGCTGACAGTGCTCTCGAATACCGGCGACAAGAACTCGCGTTGGAAACTACACACCACACTCAGCGCCAACAAGCTACAGCTAGTCTTCCCGTAAGTTTCAATGTCTCCCATGCAAGTAAGTTAATGCCACCATTCGTTGAGACAGAGATCGATGTCTTTTTCACCACTTTTGAGACCCTAGCTAAAAGACTTACCTGGCCTGCAGATCAATGGTCTATCCTTCTCATAGTGCATGTCACAGGTAGAGCTGCAGTTACTCTCAGTACCTTAGCGTCTGAGAATGACTACCAGACCCTGAAGCAAGCTGTTCTGGACGCCTACCTTCTCTCCACGGAAAGCTACAGACGAAAATTCCGTGATCATCTAAAGGCAAGCACCACCACCTTTCTAGAATTTGCCAATACCAAGAAAAGATATTTCATGAAATGGCTGGAAGCAGCACATGTCTCTACATTTTCAGAACTCGCCAACCTCATGCTAGTTGAGGAATTCTTGAGATATGTTCCCCCTTCCGTCCGTTTATATTTAGCAGACAAAGCAGAAACCGACTACATCAGATGTGCGAAGTCAGCTGACACCTACAGCCTCATCCACCGGCTAACACCAGAACCACCTTCCAGTAAGAAGTCTTGGTATAGTTATGATAAAGTAAGTACAGATCAAGCAAGCTCTCAGTTTTATTGTAAGTATTGCAAACTCTATGGACATACCATAGATAGATGTGGGAAGGCCCAATACAAAAGCAATGAAACTCCTAAACCCAAACCGACTCCTCCTAAGTCCGGTAAGCCTGTGATGAATGTTGGTGTTCCTGTTAATGATCTTTCTCTCTTCAGCAAACACCTGTATCCTGGAACTGTCTCTACCAACGGTACAGATTCGGAGGGACGTTTCAAATTGAAGATCGTGAGGGACACAGTGGCTCTTCAGTCAATAATATTGAAATCAGCTGTGCATAACATCACCTACACCGGGGAAACAGTCCTTATCACTGACCTCACTGCTACCACTCCGTATCCACTCGCCAGAGTCCACCTGGATTGCCCTTTTGTGACCGGTGAAGTCCAAGTCGCCATCAGATAGAAGCCTTTTCCCATGTCTGGAGTGCAACTTCTCCTGGGCAACGACTTGGCAAAAGATCTGCAACCGTCCAACCTGATCATCATGGACAAACCCCAGGTGTGTAACTCTGTAGTGGACAATCCCATCTTTAAGTATGTTTCAGCGGAGGACCAAGAAAGTGATGAAGTGTCTCCTCCGGTTTTGGTGACCACCCGTGCTCAAGTTGCACGCCTGCAACCAGCTAACTCTACTGCTACCGCTGTCCCTCAAGACCCTCAGAATCTACCACCGAATCTTACCAGTTTGGAGTTCCGTAAGTTACAGAGGGAGGATCAATCATTAACACCATTATTCTTCGAGGCTGAGACTCAACCTGACAGTATCCCTGGGTTCTTCCTAGAGAATCAGTTGCTCTACCGCAGGTACAGACCCAGTAAGCTGAAGGAAGACGACGATTGGGCAAATGTCGAACTAGTGGTTCAAACCAGCCTACGGCCCGATATTCTACACCTGGCCTACGGAGCTCTTTCTCACTATGGTTTTAACAAAACCTACCACGGAATCAGACAAGACTACTACTGGCGAAGTATGGTTAAGGACGTCAAAAGTTACGTGCAACAGTGTCATACATGTCAGAGGGCAGGTAAACCTAACATCTCTATTCCCCAGGCCCCATTGACTCCTATTCAGGTGCCTGCAAAACCTTTCCACAGACTCCTTATAGACTGTGTTGGTCCTTTACCCTGGACCAGTTCTGGTAACGCCTATATACTAACTATCCTGTGTCCTACCACCAGATTCCCCATAGCAGTTCCATTAAAGAACATTACGGCTGCTACTGTGGTGAAACAACTATTGAAGATCTTCACCCAGTATGGATTTCCAAGAGAGGTTCAAAGTGACTGTGGCACCAACTTCACATGTGATCTCTTCAAGAAGACACTGGAAGAGTTCAACATCACACAGGTATTGTCCAGCCCCTATCATCCTGCTTCACAGGGTTCTCTTGAACGTAATCATCAGACTATTAAAGCACTCCTAAAGAAATTTTGCAATAAAACCTTGAAGGACTGGGATAAACAACTTGACCTCATTATGTGCATTTTCAGAAGTCTCCCCAATGAGTCTCTAGGAGTATCTCCTTATGAGATGCTCTACGGGCGTAAGTGCCGTACTCCTCTCAAAGCTTTCAAAGACTCCCTACGTAATGCCACCTTCCGTGACCCTCAGAATGTGCCCCAGTTTCTTCAAAACTTAAAACACATTCTAGAGAGAGTACGTAAATTTGCTATTGAAAGCTCAAGAGAGGATGACGACTCATTTTGACCAACGCAGCAAAATAAGGAAATTTAAACCAGGAGACTTCGTGTTGGCATATTTTCCTATCCCAGGTTCTCCATTGCGAAACAAGTTTTCAGGACCTTACCGCATCAAGGAGTGCAGAAACAACCATAACTACGTTCTTGAGACTCCAGATAGGCGGCGGAAGACCCAGTTGTGCCACGTCAACCTCCTGAAGCAGTATCAAGGTACTCCCCCTACTGTGTTGTATCATTATCCACCTTTAAAGGTCCATACCTCCACAGTGAGACCTTCCGTGCTTCTCCTCCCGAAAGCACTAACACTCAGTGCCTTCCAACTAGGAAATCCTTAATGATCTTCATACCTATTTGCAGGACAGTAATAGTGCTCATCTCATCAGAATCTTCAAGGAACATCAGAAGTTGTTCAGCGATAATCCACAGGAGTGTAATGTGATTCAGCACGACATCCAGCTACTTCCTGACACCCGGCAGATTCGTCAACCTTTCAGAATCAGCCCGAGCATAAAGGAAGTTATGCGTGCTGAGGTACAGTACCTCCTGTATCATGGGCTGGCCAACCCTTGTGAGTTCCCTTGGGCCTCATCCTGCATCTTGGTGTCGAAACCGCAAGGTAAAGTGAGGCTGTGTACCGATTACCGGAAATTGAATCTTGTGACTATCAAGGATGCTTATCCATTACCTAGAATAGATGACATCCTTCACGCCATTGGTAATGCTCGGTATCTATCAAAGCTAGACTTACTCAAGGGATACTACCAAGTGTGTTTGGCGGAGCAAGCTAAGGAAATATCTGCCTTTACTACTCCTTTTGGCCTTTACAGATACGAACGCCTTCCATTTGGACTATGTAATGCCCCGGCCACCTTCCAGCAAGCTGTCAACCTCGTCACCCAGGGCTTAGATAACACCTACGCCTACTTGGATGACATAGCTGTGGCAACCAACACCTGGAGCGAACATCTGCTCCAGCTGCAACGATTGTTCGCCAAGCTCCTGACAGCCGGCCTCACCATCAACTTGGGCAAGTCCACCTTTGCTAAAGGTAAAGTGCGTTATCTTTGTCATGAGATAGGGAGTGGCAGCCTAGCTCCGTTAAACATTCATACCCAACCCATCCAGCATTACCCACAGCCTACCACCAGGAAGCAGCTCCTGCGCTTCCTTGGTCTTGCCTCCTGCTACCGTAGGTTTGTGAAGAATTTTAGTACGGTGGCAACACCATTGATCACTTTAACCAGCCTCAAGCAACGGTATCATTGGACCATTCAGCAAACCATTGCTTTTGAACAACTTAAATCCATGCTCTGTTCTAATCCTATTCTCGCCTCGCCAGATATCACGAAGCCTTTCATCCTTCATGTCGACGCCAGTGGTACTGGCATCGGGGGTGTCCTGATGCAACAACGAGGCGAGGAGGTTCTACCTGTTAGCTACTACAGCTACAAGTTAAAGCCACACCAGAAGAATTACAGCACTATCGAAAAGGAGCTACTCTCCATTGTCCTGAACTTGCAGCACTTTGAATCATACATGCAAGATGCTCGGTCTACCACCATCTACTCTGACCACAATCCCTTACGCTTCTTGCAGCAAGCCCAATTCAACAATCAACGACTTCTACGATGGGCTTTATATCTGCAGAATTTCAACCTGGAGACCTTCTACATCAAAGGTTCTGACAACATCATAGCAGACGCCCTCTCCAGAGTTTATGAGGCAGAGGCAGCTCCACCTACCACTCTACCACCTGAAGACGTAACTTCACCCGTAAGCACAGGCTTCGGGGGAGAGTTGTGACGATAATCTCTTTCAAAAGAGATTGAGCCTGCTCTTCTCTACATTAGGTTACGTATATTATACAACAATAAGATGCTACCTTCAAGATACGTCTACCAGTAGCACAAAACGTTTTGACCAGGAGGCAAACGTACCCAAGACTCGCCCCCTACTCCACACTCCCTCCACGCCGGCTCGTCATCAACCAGCCAACTACCCTTCCCAGCCTGCCTGCTCCTGATTGGTGACTCGCCGACTGCACACTTGCACTTCTGCACCTCAGCGCCCTCTGTTAGAAATAACCAAAAATTTTATACATCTTTGTATTTTATGCAACCTTTGTATTAACCACAAGTAGTTACTAAAATTACTAACTTGTAGATTTAATCATTATCATGATTTAGACATATTGCCAGATTCTTCCTAGTCAGAGTGACGACGTGAGGAACGACAGGCAGTAACATGAATTATCTCCACATTTAGTTGGATTTATAACAAGAATCCAGTTTATCACCTCCTCTACTAAAAATAGTTACTTAATAATAAGTTTAATTTCGTAGTGTACAACTACTTACTGGAACTCCCTTATTTAATTGATATCAAACATTCTAGAGGAAATTACTTTGATGTAAATGATTTTACTTTAATTTTCTCGATTGGCTGCACAACTTTGATAAGCCAATTTATGTTACGAGAAATTCTATTTTATCACAGAAGAATTTAATGTGATAATAATACTCGTCACTACCTCTTCCTTTCTTAGTCAATTGCAATATATACATATACATTTACGGTCGAGATGTCTATCGAGAGCCGCGCATGCGCAATAAGGAAGAGGAGGAAGACAGGAGAGCGTCACTAGACACGAGAGAATGAGATAGCACGACGTGGATGCCATTGACAGCATGTAGCAGAGCTACGTTTTGATTCCATTTATTTCTCTCCGACGACCAGTAGAGCGGTGCCACGTTATCTGGCACAATAGCCGTGTCCCCGACTAGGATATGAGCAATTCCAAAGTCAACGCCTTTCAAGCAGCAGCTGGAAGACGAAGAATTGCTCAAGTCTCCACATCAACGGACACGCGGCTCGGCAGCTAGGTTTACCCTTTTGTTATTATGTGGCCACAATTAACATTTAGGCTAGTTGTCGTTAGGCCGTAGAACAAACAAATAAATCCCGTACGTGTCTTGAGTAATTTTACAATCTAAATAGATGATTATTTATTAATTCTCAATAGAAGAAATTTACAGTGCTTGAATATAAATTGCACAGACATTGGGTGAAATTTCCTACAGTTATCCTCATGATTTAGGATTTATTTGTAGTTACTTATTATGTAGAAGATTTCTACAATGTAATTGCCTTTCAGTACCAAGGCGATGCCAACCGAGGTGCTAGGCTTCCCACCGTTCCGTGCAACAATTTACCCTATGCAACACGTCGTCGGTGGAGCGTAGCAACTGATTACACCTCACTAGATTTACAGCTAAGCTGTCCCTTTCTTATCTGTAGCAATAACTCTGTAATTACAGTAGTGATCTCCCAAGGAGATCAATTACACTAACCCATTGATTTACTGATACTGTTCAACATTTCAGTAGTATATTGAGGTGCATTTACCTCCAATTAATATTATATATTCAACCTTATTTACTTTCATATTTTATTTATTCTGGTGAAGAACCAGCACCAGAATAATGCTAGGGATGTATTAATCTTTTAGCATGTAACCCCCCAATTTTCTGTAAGTTAATTTGACTCCATTTATATCAGATATACAGTTTCACTAAGATCCATAGGACACTAGTTCTTGGGATAAGTTTTTCCATTGCCTTATTTTGTTTTCCACTTTTTCTCAAAAAGTGGTGGTCCTTCATTAGCTATCGAAGTATATATTTAATTATTAGGTATTGGAGTCAGGTTTTTGCCACACACCCTCTACCTGAGTCGATGTCTGGGCTTGAGCCAGCCCTTGAAGTCAGAATATCCTTGTGCTCTCAAGCAGTGAACAACTAACTGATATACGCTGTGTATCAGGTGGATGTTTCGCAGCTAGCGCCACATTCTCAGCACCTGATTATTTTTCACTGTGTATTTATATTATTGTAGAGTAACTTTATCCCTATTCATCATTTATATTATATGTTTTTGACTTGTTTGTTTGCATTGTACATAGCCAAGGGATTGTCTTTGTTTTTAATTTGTTTTCTATATTAGTTAAAGTTTCATTGTTCATACTATGTGTTTTGCGTGTCTTCCCTAACTTTACCACAGATAAACAGGCAAGCAGTCTATCTTTTTTTTTGTAAGTGTGACTAGGCATTGACACCAGCCATTAGGAGGACTGCCGAACATCTAAACTCCTACACTTTCCCGTCACAAATATATATATATATATATATATATATATATATATATATATATATATATATATATATATATATATATATTGTCACGGGAAAGTGTAGGTGTTCGGCAGTCCTCCTAATGGCTGGTGTCAATGCCTATCACATTTTAGAAAAAAAAAACTGCTTGGCTGTTGTCTGTGTGGTAAAGTAAAAGAAGACACGTAAAACACATAGTATGAACAATGAAACTTTAATTAACTTTAAAAATTATGAACAAAGAGAATCCCTTGGCTATGTACAGTGCAAAGAAACAAGTCAAAAAATATAACATAAAAATTAAAAACAAGGTTGACATTACAAAGAAAATAAAGACAAAAGAATGATTAAACAGGTGCTGAAAATGTAGCGCTAGCTGAGAACCTCCACCAATAAACAGAGCGTATATCAGTTGGTTGTTCACAGCTTGAGAGCACAAGGATATTCTAACTTCAATGGGTGGTTCAAGCCCAGACATCGACTTTGTAGAGGGTACTGAGGTGCAGAGGTGCAGGTGTGTAGTCGGCAGGTCAACAATCAGAAGCAGGCAGGCTGGAATGGTAGTTTGCTGGTTGACGACGGTGGCGAGCCGGCATGGAGGGAGTGAGGAGTGGGGGAGTTTAGGGTACGTTTGCCTCCTGGTCAAAATGTTTTGTGCTACTGGTAGACGTATCTTGAAGGTAGCATCTTAGTGTTGTATATATACAAGTAACTTTACGTAGGGAAGAGCAGGCTCAATCTGTCTTGAAAGAGATTACCGTCACAACTCTCCCCCGAAGCCTGCTCTAACAGGGCAAGTTACTTCTTCTGATGGTAGAGTGGTATGTGTAGCTGCCTCTACCTCATAGACTCTGGAGAGGGAGTCTGCTATGATGTTGTCAGAACCCTTGATGTAGAAGATCTCCAGGTTGAAATTCTGCAGATACAAAGCCCATCGTAGTCGTTGATTGGTGAATTGGGCTTGCTGCAAGAAGCGTAGAGGATTGTGGTCCGAGTAGATGGTGGTAGACTGAGCACCTTGTAGGTACGATGAAAAGTGCTGTAAGTTCAGGACGATGGAGAGAAGTTCCTTTTCGATAGTGCTGTAGTTCTTCTGGTGAGGTTTTAACTTGTAGCTGTAGTAGCTAGCAGGTAGAACCTTATCGCCTCGTTGTTGCATCAGGACGTCCCCAATGCCGGTACCACTGGCGTCGATATAGAGGATGAAAGGCTTCGTGATATCTGGCTAGGCGAGAATGGGATTAGAACAGAGCAGAGATTTAAGTTGTTCAAAAGCAATGGTTTTCTAAATGGTCCATTGATACCGTTGCTTGGGGCTGATTAAAGTGATCAATGGTGTCGCTACCGTACTAAAATTCTTCACAATCCTACGGTAGTAGGAGGCAGGACCAAGGAAGCGCAGGAGCTGCTTCCTGGTGGTATGCTGTGGGTAATGTTGGATGGCTTAAGTGTGTATGTTTAACGGAGCTAGGCTGCCGCTCCCTATCACATGACCAAGATAACGCACTTTACCTTTAGCAAACGTGAACTTGCCCAAGTTGATGGTGAGGCCGGCTGTCAGGAGCTTGGCGAACAATCGTTGCAGCTGGAGTAGATGTTCGTTCCAGGTGTTAGTTGCCACAACGATATCACCCAAGTTCTCGTAGATGTGATCTAAGCTATTGATGACGCGGTTGACAGCTCGCTGGAATGTGGCCGGGGAATTACATAGTCCAAATGGAAGGTGTTCATATCTGTAAAGGCCAAATGGAGTGGTGAAGGCATATATTTCCTTAGCTCGCTCTGTCAAACACACTTGGTAGTATCCCTTGAGCAAGTCTAGTTTGAATAAATACCAAGCATTACCAATGGCGTCAAGGATGTCATCTATTCTAGGTAATGGGTAAGCATCCTTGACAGACACAAGATTCAATTTCCTGTAGTCGGTACACAGCCTCACTTTACCGTGCGGTTTCAGCACCAAGATGCAGGGTGAGGCCCAAGGGGACTCACAAGGGGTGGCCAGCCCATGATACAGGAGGTACTGTACTTCAGCACGCATAACTTCCTTTTTGCTCGGGCTGATTCGGTAGAAAGGTTGACGAATCGGCCGGGTGTCAGGGAGTAGCTGGATGTCGTGCTGAACCATATTACACTCCTGTGGATCATCGCTGAACAACTTCTGATGTTCCTTGAAGATTCTGATGAGATGAGCACTATTACTGTCCTGCAAATAGGTATGAAAATCAGTTAGGATTTCTGAGTTGGAAGGCACTGACTCAGTGTTAGTGCTTTCGGGAGGAGAAGCAGGGAAGGTCTCACTGTGGAGGTATGGACCTTTAAATGTGGATAATGATACCAACACAGTGGGGGAGTACCTTGATACTGCTTCAGGAGGTTGACGTGGCACAATTGGGTCTTCCGCCGCCTATCTGGAGTCTTAAGAACGTAGTTGTGGTTGTTTCTGCACTCCTTGATGCGGTAGGGTCCTGTAAACTTGTTTTGCAATAGAGAACCTAGGATAGGAAAATATGCCAACACGAAGTCTCCTGGTTTAAATTTCCTTATTTTGCTGTGTTGGTCGAAATGAGTCTTCATCCTCTCCTGAGCTTTCAATAGATTGTCATTAACAAATTTACGTACTCTCACTAGAAGGTGCTTTAAGTTTTGAAGAAACTGGGGCACATTCTGAGTCTTTAAAAGCTTTGAGAGGAGTACGGCACTTACGTCCGTAGAGCATCTCATAAGGAGATATTCCTAGAGACTCATTAGGGAGACTTCTGAATATGCACATGATGAGGTCAAGTTGTTTATCCCAGTCCTTCAAGGTTTTATTGCAAAATTTCTTTAGGAGTGCTTTAATAGTCTGATGACTACGTTCAAGAGAACCCTGTGAAGCAGGATGATAGGGGCTGGACAATACCTGTGTGATGTTGAACTCTTCCAGTGTCTTCTTGAAGAGATCACTGGTGAAGTTGGTGCCACAGTCACTTTGAACCTCTCTTGGAAATCCATACTGGGTGAAGATCTTCAATAGTTGTTTCACCACAGTAGCAGCTGTAATGATCTTTACTGGAACTGCTATGGGGAATCTGGTGGTAGGACACAGGATAGTTAGTATATAGGCGTTTCCAAAACTGGTCCAGGGTAAAGGACCAACACAGTCTATGATGAGTCTGTGGAAAGGTTCCGCAGGCACCTGGATAGGAGTCAATGGAGCCTTGGGAATAGAGATGTTAGGTTTACCTGCCCTCTGACTTGTATGAAACTGTTGCACGTAACTTTTGACGCCTTTAACCATAACTGGCCAGTAGTAGTCTTATCTGATTCCGTGATAGGTTTTGTTAAAACCATAGTGAGAAAGTGCTCCGTGGGCCAGGTGTAGAATATCGTGCCGTATTCTGGTGGGAACCACTAGTTGTTCGACATTTGCCCAATCGTCATCCTCCTTCAGCTTACTGGGTCTGTACCTGCGGTAGAGCAACTGATTCTCTAGGAAGAACCCAGGAAACCTGTCAGGTTGAGTCTCAGCCTGGAAAAATAATGGTGTTAATGAAGGATCCTCCCTCTGTAACTTACGGAACGCCAACATAGTAAGATTCGGTGGTAGATTCTGATGGTCTTGAGGGACAGCGGTAGCAGTAGAGTCAGCTGGTTGCGGTCGTGCAGCTTGTGCACGGGTGGTCACCAAAACCGGAGGAGAAACTTCATCACTTTTTTGGACCTCTGCTGGAACATATTTAAAGATGGGATTTTCCACTACAGTGTTACACACCTGGGGTTTGTCCATGATGATCAGGTTGGAAGGTTGCAGATCTTTTGCCAAGTCATTGCCCAGGAGAAGTTGCACTCCAGACATGGGAAAAGGCTTTTACCTGATGACGACTTTGACTTCACCGGTCACGACAGGACAATCCAGGTGGACTCTGGTGAGTGGATACGTAGTAGTAGCAGTGAGGTCAGTGATAAGGACGGTTTCCCCGGTGTAGGTGACGTTAGGCTCAGTTGATTTCAATATTATTGATTAAGGAGCCGCTGTGTCCCTCAAGATCTTCAATTTGAAACGTCCCTCCGAATCTGTACTGTTGGCAGAGACAGTTCCAGGATACAGGTGTGTGCTGAAGAGAGAAAGATCATTAACAGGCACACCAACATTCATCACAGGCATACCGGACTTAGGAGGAGTCGGTTTGGATTTAGTAGTTTCATTGCTTTGTATTGAGCTTTTCCACATTTATCCATGGTATGTCCATATAGTTTGCAATACTTACAATACAACTGAGAGCTCGCTTGATCGGTACTCACTTTATCATAACTATACCAAGACTTCTTACTGGAAGGTGGATCTGGTGTTAACCGATGGATGAGGCTGTAGGTGTCAGCCGACTTCGCACATCTGATGTAGTCGGTTTCTTCTTTGTCTGCTAAATATAAACGGATGGGAGGGGGAACACGTCTAAAGAATTCTTCAACTAGAATGAGGTTGACGAGTTCTGAAAATGTGGAGACATGTGCTTCTTCCAGCCATTTCATGAAATATCTTTTCTTTGTAGTGGCAAATTCTAAAAAGGTGGTGGTACTTGCCTTTAGATAATCACGGAATTTTCGTCTGTAGCTTTCGGTGGAGAGAAGGTAGGCGTCCAAAACTGCTTGCTTCAGGATCTGGTAGTCATTCTCAGACGCTAAGGTACTGAGAGTAACCGCAGCTCTACCTGTGAGATGCACTCTGAGAAGGGTAGACCATTGATCTGCAGGCCAGGTAAGTTTTTTAGCTAGGGTCTCAAAAGTGGTGAAAAATACATCGATCTCTGTCTCATTGAATGGTGGCATTACTTACTTGCATGGGAGACATTGAAACTTACGGGAAGACTAGTTGTAGCTTGTTGGCGCTGAGTGTGGTGTGTAGTTTCCAACGTGAGTTCTTGTTGACGACATGCTAGAGCCATATCAGCTTGCTTCTTATCATGCTCGCGTTGCATCTCCAGGTGACGTTGTCTTGCTTCAAGCTGTACTCGCTCACGCTCTTGGAGCAGGGCCGTCTCTTCTTTCTTTAGGGCCATCTCGCGTTCCTTTAGGGCCACCTCGCGTTCTTGTTGTTCTTTCTTTAGGGCCATCTCGCGTTCCTTTAGGGCCACCTCGTGTTCTTGTTGTTCTTTCTTTAGGGCCATCTCGCGTTCCTTTAGGGCCACCTCGCGTTCTTGTTGTTCTTTCTTTATGGCCACCTCATGTTCTTGTTCTTCTTTCCTTAGGGCCGCCTCTTCTTTGTTTAGGGCTATCTCGCGTTCTCTTATCTGGAGAGCATCTTTTTGTTGTTCCCGCTCTATGTTGAATAGTTCGAGCTTCAATGTCATAGTTGTCAGTGCATGTTTATCTGTAATAGAATAGTTTTCGTGAGCTTCAGAGTCTATCTTTCCTTCATCTAAGAGATAATCCAAGATTAAATTATGCAAGTCATTTTTGTTGGCTCCATGGGGAACATCTGGTTGATACACGTGTGCAAGAGTTTGTAATTCGGTCCTCTTGGCACGACTTAAGTTCCCTACTTCACTTGCTGGGTCGTTACGAAATGCTTGGAGACGAAACATGGTGAAAAATAGCAAATATATGTACAATGAATATACTTGCGATATGGTAAGTGTCAGTAACAGGATGACGTGGCAACTGGTAACTGTCCTGTGGTAATTTAATTGTTAACAATTAACGTTAATTTTAGTATGGTAAATGATTAGTCAGGAAATTGCAGGAAATCTTGTACCCGGTACTCAATGTAAGAGAATAAGGGCAAGAAAATCCTACTAAATAAATGAAACCGATAGTTTCTAAAACAAAACATTTAACAACACAAAAAACCGATAGTTTCTAAAACAAAACAGTTTCTAACAACAAAACATGAAACATTTAATTGTTTCAAAAGTGAATAAGGTAGTCTAAGAATGTAGGGATACCTAGCCGAGTCTCTATGGGACAGAAGCAAGGATTTTCCTACTAAATGAAATATGATACTTACAGAATTAGCGATCTTTGTGCTCTGAAAAAAGAAACCTAATTCCCTACCTAAGTAAATATCATCATCTCTGACCGACGTGTAGGGGTGCGAGTGTCAACTGTTGACGAGAACTGCTGTTGAGGTCCCAACTCAGCAACGTAGTCTGTGCTGGAGGAACTATGGCCCTCTTATCCTCCTTTGGTCGGATTGCAGAAGATAGGGTGCTTTGACCCGAAGACAAATCAAAGTACCAGGGTACCAAAATGATTGTCTGTCTCAATTTGAGAAATATCCTAGGGACAAAAGGTGGAATACACGAGTAATAACACTGAGGGAGGGATGACCAATTAGGAGAATGACTGTGGCCTACAGTCACCACGTAATCCAAAGTTATCCAACACTCACAATATGCTACCCTCGGAATGCACAAAATACACAGCATCATATAAATATTAAAAGTAATGAAATATTGAAAAGCAACTGTATCAAAGCCAAGTACTCTTACCACAAATTGATGTTCTGGTACTAGTACCTGAGTGAAGCTCCTTGGGCAGGCCCCCATAAAAATGTGACGGGAAAGTGTAGAAGTGTAGGTGTTCGGCAGTCCTCCTAATGGCTGGTGTCAATGCCTATCACATTTTAGAAAAAAAAGACCGACTGCTTGGCTGTTGTCTGTGGTAAAGTAAGGGAAGACAAGCAAAACACATAGTATGAACAATGAAACTTTAATTAACTTTAAAAATTATGAATAAAGAGAATCCCTTGGCTATGTACAGTGCAAACAAACACGTTAAAAAATATAACATAAAAATTAAGAACAATGGTGACGTTACTCTACAAATAAAATATAGACAAAAAATGATTAAACAGGTGCTAGGAATATAGCGCTAGCAGAGAACCTCCACCAATAAACAGAGCGTATATCAGTTGGTTGTTCACAGCTTGAGAGCAAAAGGATATTCTAACTTCAATGGCTGGTTCAAGCCCAGACATCGACTTTGTAGAGGGCGCTGAGGTGCAGGTGTGCAGTCGGCGGGTCACCAATCAGAAGCAGGCAGGCTGGAATGGTAGTTTGCTGGTTGACGACGGTGGCGTGCTGGCATGGAGGGAGTGAGGAGAAGGGGGAGTTTAGGGTACATTTGCCCCCTGGTCAAAACGTTTTGTGCTACTGGTAGAGGTATCTTGAAGGTAGCATCTTAGTGTTGTATATATATAAGTAACTTTACGTAGGGAAGAGCAGGCTCAATCTCTCTTGAAAGAGATTACCGTCACAATATATATATATATATTAATAAATATGGCCGAAAAACTAAGATTAATAATTCTAACACGAATTTTCTCAATATTTCTTATGTTTCTTTTCACTGTCGATGGTAATTGAAAAATCAATTCTCCAAAATTCATTTTTATATCTAGTCTGACTCGACACTTGAACATGTTTCGTAATAACTTATTTCATTTTCAAAGACTTTAGTTTACACACACACAACTTACCCTTCCTGTAGTGTAAGGCAGGTCCTAGTCACCAACGGCTTCTCCAATGGTTTCGTTGAAGACATCATAAGAAGGAAAGTGAAACGCCATGCAACCTCTGAAGACAACTAACACAACATCTGTAACCCCCTATTATACTATTTTACGGGAACTTCTTTTCCACAGCTCATAAAATGGAGGAAAGGGTCCTGAAAGATATTGTTAATAGGAACGTTATCCCTACAGACAAAAATACAGAAGATACAATTGACGATTTACTATAAAACCAAAAAAACGGCCAACCTACTCATGAGAAACTCTCCAGACACAAAGCAGAACGCTTTAAAAGAGACCAATGTCGTCTATGCCTTCATATGCCCACTTGGGGACTGTAAGCCTCAAAGAACTCAGTATATAGGCAAGACAAGAACATCTCTTACGAGGCGATTAACGATGCACAAGGAACAGGACTCCATTAAGGAACATATAATCTCTTCCCACAACCAGACCATCACCAGAGAAGTCTTATAAAAAAACACAGAAATCATCGATTGATACAGCAATAGCAGGCGGCTTGATACCTGCGAGGCACTACACATCAAGAAGTCAACACCAACAATCAACAGCCAATTAATGCACACCTATATTCTACCCACTTCAAGACCCTGCACCAATATAGAATCATCAAGAAATATGGGCCAATAAGCCCTTTGCAGTTACTTCCATTCTTCCCTTTACCTTACCCAATATTTTGTGTTCTGTCTTGTGTTGAAAGTTATTTTCACGTCATCGAAAACTGTTGTATCACCTCACCCAAATGCAGGCATATAAAATGAAAGCCGTTTAAATTGTAGCACAGTAGAACTCTGTTTAGTGTTTGCAGGTTATAGTTGTGTGTGTGTAAACTAAAGTCTTTGAAAATGTAAAAAGTTATTACGAAACACGTTCAAGTGTCGTATCAGACTAGAAATAAAAATGAATTTTGGAGAATTGATTTTTCAATTACCATGGACAGTGAAAATAAACATAAGAAATATTGAGAAAATTCGTGTTAGAATTATTAATCTTACTTTTTCGGTCATATTTAATAATATATGTTTACAAGAAAGACTGCTACCAAAATATACTAATATATAAATAATATATATATATATATAATATATATATATATATATATATATATATATATATATATATATATATATATATATATATATATGTCGTACCTAGTAGCCAGAACGCACTTCTCAGCCTACTATGCAAGGCCCGATTTGCCTAATAAGCCTAGTTTTCATGAATTAATGTTTTTTCGACTACCTAACCTACCTAACCTAACCTAACCTAACTTTTTCGGCTACCTAACCTAACCTAACCTATAAAGATAGGTTAGGTTAGGTTAGGTAGGGTTGGTTAGGTTCGGTCATATACCTATGTTAATTTTAACTCCAATAAAATAAAATTGACCTCATACATAATGAAATGGGTAGCTTTATCATTTCATAAGAAAAAAATTTGAGAAAATATATTAATTCAGGAAAATTTGGCTTATTAAGCAAATCGGGCCTTGCATATTAGGCAGAGAAGTGCGTCCTGGCTACTAGGTACGACATATATATATATATATATATATATATATATATATATATATATATATATATATATATATATATATATATATATATATATATATATGTATATATATATATATATATATATGTAAATATAAAAGTAAATATATATGTGTACATACAAAAGAATGGGGGTGGTAGGAGAAGATAATATTGGTGTTCAGTGAGAAACCACAAGGTCTCCTCTGAATACTTTTTATTTTCTTCTCCGAGGCTATGGGTCCCCACATTGGCACCAGAGGTGGTACCCTCACAAACTCTATATATATATATATATATATATATATATATATATATATATATATATATATATATATATATATATATATATATATATATATATATATATATATATATGTCGTACCTAGTAGCCAGAACTCACTTCTCAGCCTACTATTCAAGGCCCGATTTGCCTAATAAGCCAAGTTTTCCTGAATTAATATATTTACTATAATTTTTTTCTTATGAAATGATAAAGCAACCCTTTTCTCTATGTATGAGGTCATTTTTTTTTTTATTGGAGTTAAAATTAACGTAGATATATGACCGAACCTAACCAACCCTACATAACCTAACCTAACCTATATTTATAGGTAAGGTTAGGTTAGGTAGCCAAAAAAAGCTAGGTTAGGTTAGGTTAGGTAGGTTAGGTAGACGAAAAAACATTAATTCATGAAAACTTGGCTTATTAGGCAAATCGGGCCTTGAATAGTAGGCTGAGAAGTGCGTTCTGGCTATTAGGTACGACATATATATATATATATATATATATATATATATATATATATATATATATACATATATATATATATATATATATATATATATATATATACAACTTTAGAACACTTTCCCACCAGGAGACTCGAACCCTAGCCAGCACAGAAGCCTTCCAGCAACTGGCATAACATATATATATATATATATATATATATATATATATATATATATATATATATATATATATGTTATGCCAGTTGCTGGAAGGCTTCTGTGCTGGCTAGGGTTCGAGTCTCCTGGTGGGAAAGTGTTCTAAAGTTGTATATATATATATATATATATATATATATATATATATATATATATATATATATATATATATATATATGTCGTACCTACTAGCCAGAACGCACTTCTCAGCCTACTATGCAAGGCCCAATTTGCCTAATAAGCCAAGTTTTCATGAATTAATATATTTTCTCAATTTTTTTTCTTATGAAATAATAAAGCTACCCATTTCATTATGTATAAGGTCAATTTTTTGTTATTGGAGTTAAAATTACCGTAGGTATATGACCGAACCTAACCAACCCTACCTAACCTAACCTAACCTATCTCTAAAGGTTAGGTTAGGTTAGGTAGCCGAAAAAGTTAGGTTAAGTTAGGTTAGGTTAGGTAGGTTAGGTAGTCGAAAAACAATTAATTCATGAAAAATTGGCTTATTAGGCAAATTGGGCCTTGCATAGTAGGCCTAGAAGTGCATTCTGGCTACTAGGTACGACATATATATATATATATATATATATATATATATATATATATATATATATATATATATATATATATATATATATATATATGTGTGTGTGTATATCACGAAAATAAACACGTGATTAAGAATGTGACAATGTCAGACCACGGAGGAAAAATGACCTTCTGAAGATGTATTTAATATACGAAAGTACTTAAGGAAATTTCCTGTTTCATTTTTCCTCCGTGGTCTGACATTGTCATATATATATATGTCGTACCTAATAGCCAGAACGCACTTCTCAGCCTACTATTCAAGGCCCGATTTGCCTAATAAGCCAAGTTTTCATGAATTAATGTTTTTTCGTCTACCTAACCTACCTAACCTAACCTAACCTAGCTTTTTTTGGCTACCTAACCTAACCTTACCTATAAATATAGGTTAGGTTAGGTTAGGTAGGGTTGGTTAGGTTCGGTCATATATCTACGTTAATTTTAACTCCAATAAAAAAAAATTGACCTCATACATAGAGAAAAGGGTTGCTTTATCATTTCATAAGAAAAAAAATATAGTAAATATATTAATTCAGGAAAACTTTGCTTATTAGGCAAATCGGGCCTTGAATAGTAGGCTGAGAAGTGAGTTCTGGCTACTAGGTACGACATATATATATATATATATATATATATATATATATATATATATATATATATATATATATATTTATATATATATATATTTTTATATATATATATATATATGTCGTACCTAGTAGCCAGAACGCACTTCTCAGCCTACTATGCAAGGCCCGATTTGCCTAATAAGCCAAGTTTTCATGAATTAATTGTTTTTCGACTACCTAACCTACCTAACCTAACCGAACCTAACTTTTTCGGCTACCTAACCTAACCTAACCTATAAAGATAGGTTAGGTTAGGTTAGGTAGGGTTGGTTAGGTTCGGTCATATATCTACGTTAATTTTAACTCCAATAAAAAAAAATGACCTCATACATAATGAAATGGGTAGCTTTATCATTTCATAGGAAAAATATTAGAGAAAATATATAAATTCAGGAAAACTTGGCTTATTAGGCAAATCGGGCCTTGCATAGTAGGCCAAAAACTGCATTCTGGCTACTAGGTACGACATATATATATATATATATATATATGTATATATATATATATATATGTATATATATATATATTTATATATATATATATATATATATATATATATATATATATATATATTAGTATATTTTGGTAGCAGTCTTTCCTGTAGACATATATTAAATATGACCGAAAAAGTAAGATAGTAAAGTAATAATAGAAAAAAGTAAAGGATAGAAAAAAAGTAAAAGTAATGCACAACTATATTCTACCCACCTCAAGACTCCGCTCCAATAAAGAAGCATCAAGAAAAATGGACCAATAGGCTTTCTACAAACACTTCTATTCAATACCCATTGTTTCGTGTTCTGTCTTGTGTTGTTGAAATTAATACCCTATTAACACCACCTCTTGTTCTGTCTTGTGTTGATGAAATTAATAACCTATTAATACCACCTCTTGTTCTGTCTTGTGTT
Organism: Procambarus clarkii; assembly: GCF_040958095.1. NCBI lineage: Eukaryota > Metazoa > Arthropoda > Malacostraca > Decapoda > Cambaridae > Procambarus > Procambarus clarkii. The sequence continues at coordinate 9,437,096 of NC_091203.1, read as the reverse complement.
GATGAAATTAATACCTATTAATGCCACCTCACCCCATCCACCTCACTCAAATGTAGATATAAAATAGGAGATGCGCAAGTTCTATTCTGTTGTGTATTTGTAAACTAAAGTCTTTGAAAATGTAATAAGTTTTACGAAACGCGCTCGTGTCGCGTCAGACTAGAAATAAAAATGAATTTTGGAGAATTGATTTTTTGATTTACCTCCAACAGTGAAAAGAAATGTACGAAAGATTGAGAAAATTCGTGTTAGAATTATTAATCTTACTTTTTCGGTCATATTTTATAATATATATATATATATATATATATATATATATATATATATATATATATATATATATATATATATATATATATATATATATATATATATATATATAAATATAAATATAAGAATTAACTCCTATTGATGTTATGTTAATCGTAACTACCTCGCAAGAGAGGCAGACTTTAAACAGCAAGAGCTGCTAGTGGCACATATTTTGTCTAGAAGCCTAAGATCATAGGACAGCAAGAGCAAACCGCCAGGCAAAACCACACGGGTATCACCTATCACTTAGGTCGTTGGCTCTTCCTAGTTAACAAACTAATAAAGGGTAACCATTGGATTCTTACACCGAATTTGTAAATTTGATGTGTGGTGCTGTGCAATGGATTCGAGCTTAAAATACAGACTTGATATGAACATAAGCAGGCAAAGCATTGCAGAACATGAAATGTGGAGCAGTAATATTGGAAGGTATTATGAATTTGCTACTTATTATGGGGATATGGAGTATTAATGAAAAGGGCCAGCAGCTAGAATCAAGATATATAAAAAATAGCGGGGTAGATAGGCCCGGCCCACAAGGAACATAGGTTCCTGTTAATGCTTCAAGGTTTTAGACTACAGGCCTGCAGTCTCGTATAATTCATCTACACCACTTCAACAGGATTAATGGATACACCTCAAAAACTAACTCATTTATTAAACCCTATAACAACCCCAATGTACATTACTATAATAACAACACTTTATCACACTATCTTACGTTAACTAATTTGGTCCACCTAGGCAGGATACAAGGCTTACACTTGGACAAAATTAGGGTAAAGTCTACTTGAAGAGAGGCACATGAAAGGCTTGAAGCAGCCTGGGGTAGCTAAGCCCCACGTGGTACCCTAGTCACAACACAATACACTTAGGAATGCCCAAAACACTGGCTTGGACTACTCAATAACTACAACTTTTGCCAGAGACCGGTTACACAGGGTTATACTTAACTTAGAGAACCACTGTAGACTAAGGTAAGGGAAGGGGAGAAAGAGGAGGAGAATGGAGACAGAGCCACACAGGGACAATGTTGCCACAAGCACAGCTAGACCAGAGAAGACCTGAGCCCTGCTAGAGCCCTGCTACCTCTTACTCTGATCGCTGCCGGCCAGATACTCAGCTGATCGTACAGCAGCCATCATTCCAAGTTTACTCAGACATTCTTTACTAGTTTAATCATTTCTAAACATAGCTGATAACTAGTTCAATATTATATTTATCAATCAAGAAATACAGAGTCTTAATGCTCTGTGAGAAACAAGATTCGTCTTACGTCTGGCAACGAAGACGTGAACAAAGGTATAAAATGCCTCAAGTATGAACGTTATGTTAACTAACTATCCTTCTCACAAGATTATTTGTAACTCAGTTTGACCTCTGGTTTCCACTAAGAACCCAGGATCGTAACATTCCTCCCCCTCATCAGAGAAAAAAAAATGTGACTACTAGAATAGTAGTCATATTTTTTGTAAGAGCATACAGAGAATAATGAGGAAAATCTATGTAATAAAAAAAAATCAACCAAAACAAAAATTTCTCTGCAAGAAAAAGCATAAAGGAATTCTGGGAAAGAAAGAAAAAGCACACAAAAATAAGTTTTTTGAAAGAAAAGCACACAAAGGAATTCTGTGAAAGAAAAAAGCACATACAAAAAAAAAAACGGGGAAGTAAATAAATTTGACACGGAATATTTAATGTCACAGAAGAACCTAAAAAAAAAATAACTAAAGCATGACAGCTGGTATATGGCTTCCTGTGGCTCTGATGAATATTACTCAGGTAACCAGGACAGTGCATAGGCTATCATGTTGAGCCAGCCCGGTAGGTGGGTAAATAAATAAATAAATAAATAAATAAATAAATAAATAAATGTTTATTTAGGTAAGGTACATACATACAAGAAATTTTTACAAAGATTGGTTGACTTATAGGTAGAGCTAGTACATACAATGCCTAAAGCCACTATTACGCAAAGCGTTTCGGGCATAAACGGTAATGGAAAGATTGAAGTCCAGTAGGTGCAATGCCCACCTGAGGATGCGTTTATTTTTTGCCTTCATCTGGTTTTAGAGCACTAGTGGGTTATGGTCCGTGTATACTTCCACTACATTACCTGTTAGATATACTTCAAACTTTTTACATGTTAACACTAATGCCAACGACTCTTTTTCTACCAATGGATAATTGCGTTGAGCCTTGTCAAATATCTCAGAGTAATAGTATACTGGGTGGTTCACTTGATGATCCCCAGTTTGCAACAACACTGCACCAGCACCCGAGTCAGATGCGACAATATGAATTTTATACAGTCAGTCAAACCTTAGACAATCGAGCACTGTCGCGGAAGTTAAGATCAATTTCAAAATTTTAAATGCTTCTGCACAGTTTGTTGACCACTGAAATTTAATGGCCTTCCACAACAAGTGCGTGAGAGGAGTGGCAACACTGGAAAAGTTCTGACAAAAGTGCCGGTAGTACGCACACATACCGATAAACCTTTGAACGTCCTTTTTAGAACGAAGCACTGGATACTCCAGATTGGCACTGATTTTATCTTGCCAAGGTAACACTTTTCCTTGGCCCACTTCATAACCAAGGTCACTGTGCCTTGGCCAAAATGGCACTTTTTAGCATTTAAAGTTAGGTTTGCACGATTCAGAACTGTGAACAACTGGCATAACCTAACTATGTGGTCAGTCCAATTACTATCAAAAAGCACAATGTCATCTAAATACGGCAGACAATTTGGCACATTAGCGAGCAGAGAGTTCATTAGACTCTGGAACGTGTCAGGGGTATTACGCAAGCCGAACGGTAACACTTGATACTCGAAGACACCATCGGGTGTTATGAATGCAGTTAGTTGCCTGGCACGTTCGGTGACCGGGATCTGATAGTATCCATTCAAGAGATCGAATTTCAAGAAGTACGTGGCATTTCCGATCTCGTCGATGCAGTCTTGTAGGAGGGGCAGCGGATAAGCATCCACGATGGTCACCTTGTTGAGTTGCCGATAGTCAGTGCATAATCGCCAGGAGACGTCTGGTTTGGGGACCAAAAGGCAGGGCGAGCACCAAGAGCCCTGGCTCGGCCGGATGAGGCCGTGCTGGAGCAGGAAGGCGACTTCATTCCGCACGATGGCCTTTTCTTCCGGACTCATCTGATAGGGTTGATGGCAAATGGGGGTGTAGTCCGTCAACTTGACATCATGGTAGATGTTATCAGTCTGGGTCGGGACCTCCCCAAACAGACTGGATAATTCGTCAAGTAACGACTGCACCTCCTCACGTTGGGCCATCTGCAAATGGGACAGTCCGTCCTCCACAGCATTCACAGAACTAGAATTATTGAGAATGAGATTATTTGGGTCCCCAGAGCAATCATCCCCTCCATCACTAGAAAAGGAAACATTGGTTAGAGCGACGGGCCTGGGGCCCTGGAACCTCTTCAGCCGGTTCAAGTGTACAAGCATCACCTGGACACGTTTGTTAGAGTGCCTTACTTTGTATGTGAGGTCCCCAACCTTTCCTGTCACAATATAGGGGCCTTCGTACTTGTGAGACATATTGTTCCCTAGTCGAAGCTTTAATACCCGGACAGGGTCACCAGGCTGAAATACCCGCAACTTACCCTTAGCATCGTGTCGTTCTTTCATATTTTCTTGGGCCCCTCCCAAGATACTCTAGTGCAGCCGCCTTGCAGTCCCTGAGTCTCTGGTGGTGTTGTGCAAAGAAAGCTGAACCTTTGGTCAACGTTACGTTCCCTTACAGATTCTCCTGTAAAATTTGCAGGGGTCCACAAACCTTATGGCCAAAGACTAACTCAAAAGGAGAACAACCCAGTGAACTTTGTAACCCCTCTCGAACAGCAAACAAAACATAAGGCAAGTTCTCATCCCAGGATTGGTGAGAATTCTCGCACGATATCTTCAGCATCTGCTTAAGGGTTTGATGGAACACCTCAATTACCCCCTGACTCTGTAGATGGTATGGGCTAGAAACCTTATGAGTTATTCCATGGTCCTTACAGAATTGTTAAAAAATGTCAGACTTAAAATTAGTACCATTGTCGGTTTGCACGATCCGAGTCAGTCCAAAAGTAGAAAAAAATTGCAACATACGAGCATCAACAGTCTTTGCTCGGATGTTCCTTACAGCAAAAGCCTCAGGGTAACGGGTCGTGATACACATCATCGTGATTAAGTAAATATTTCCAGACTTAGTTCTTGGTAATGGACCAACACAGTCCATTACCATTTGAGAAAATGGTTCCTCCAGCACGATAATAGGCCTTAGAGGAGCTTTAGGTGGTGTCTGGTTTGCTTTCCCAACAAGGTGACCAGGAATGCATGCCTTACAAAATTTTGCCACATCACTTTTCAGTTTGGGCCAAAATAAATGTTTAAAGATTTTGTGATAAGTGATATTAATACCTTGAGGTCCCTCCCCCCCATAGGATCATCACGAGCAGCTGCCAAAACTTTCTATAGCAGGTAGGCACCATAACCTGGTGGACTACCTCCCACTTATTTGACAAGGGAGAACTCTGTGGTCTCCATTTTCACATCAAAATCTGATCATTAAAATAGTACCCGGTTGCTGCATCTACAATCTCCTCCTTAGAGAGAGCTACATCGTGACATTCTGCAAGACTGTGATCAGCTTTCTGTAAATCACTGAAGGAGGAGGCCATGCCTTGGTCAGATGCCATTCGCCGAGGCTCAACAGCGTTCTCCTCCACCTCCTTACTACTCTCGGTAGGCGGCAAAGGTAGGCTCTCCACAATGTCCTCTGCCTCGTCATCGAGTCGGGCCATGAGTGTGTCCGCAAGGTCCACTTGGCTTTCACCACTCGGAAAGTTCTTCGTGTCCTCGGGATTTACCACCTTGGCAATTACAGGGCTGCCTTTACATTTAAGTCCCATAGACCTGGTCACCGTGCACACAGGGTACACAACATTATCCTCTGCGATGAGTGAAAACCTTAGGGGTAGGCAACATAATAGGCAGTCTGGAGTCCCCTACCATATTCCCTGCTAAATCATTACCCAATATTACATCAACATTAGGGAAAGATAGGTAAGAAGTGACTCTGACTGTACAAATACCCTTGTGGAAATCAGATTCCAGGGTAACCTTACAGAGGGGTACTGCTCGAGTATTACTAGTGACACCCTCGACCAGTACTATCTCTCCAGTGTCGAGAGTGTTGGCACCTTGCAACGCACTCTCCAAGATTAAAGTCTGGATGGCACCAGTGTCTCTGAAGATCACCATGTCCTTCCAGGAAGAGCCCTCCGATAACAAAAGTCTCCCTTTCGATAAGAATGGGGTAAGCAGGTCCAACCACTGTGGGTTGGAGGTCTTACTCCCTAACCCTTCAGAAGGCCTCAAGCTCTGTGTCACAACAAGTGCAATGTTTTTTTTTCCGGGTGCAGTTACCTACAACAGCTAGTAATGTGGTTTGCACGTTTACAGTGACCACAGACTCGTCGGGGAGAAGAGACATTACTAACAGGATTGCCCTTTGGTTCACCCTTAGGTGCCATAGAGTTAGACAATTTAACAGAGTTAGTTATGTCTGAAACAGAAGGTGCATTAGTTATAGGGTTAGAAGCGGCTGGTCTGGACTGACTGTGGGTACAAGTTTTGTTAATATGTAGGCTATAATTATTTTTATTGGGCCTTTTGCCTGCCAATTGGTAGTTCTCTGCCATCTTTGCCAAATCCATAATATTAGAATCTACCTCTGTCCTTCCTCAAAGGTACCGTGCTACAGGCTCTGGCATATTATCTATGAAATTCTCCGCTAAAACTAAATTTTTGAGTGCCTCGTATGTTTCGGCTTTAGCCGAGCGAATCCATTTTTCAAACAATCTTATTTGGTCATTAGCAAATTCAGTGAGGCTGGTTGTGAGTAGGCCTAAGGTTGCGATAAGCTTGGCGGTGAGCTTCAGGTGTAATTTCATATGCCCTCAAGATCCGTTCCCTGACTTTACTATAATCAAAACAATCGCCGTCAGGCATGGTTATGTTGTACCTAGTAGCCAGAACGTCGTACTCGCCCTACTATGCAAGGCCCGATTTGCCTAATAAGCCAAGTTTCCCTGAATTTATATATTTTTGTCATTTTTTTCTTATGAAATGATAAATCTGTCCATTTCATTATTTATAAGTGAAATTGATGAAATTTGAGTTAAAACTAACATAGATATATGACCGAACCTAACCAACCTTATCTAATCTAACGTAACCTATCTAAACCTAACCTAAACTAACACAACTAAGTCAATAATTTATGTTTCTAATATAATATAATAATAGTAATTCAAATAAACTAATTTGAAACAATTTATTGAAAATAAAGAAAATAACTCGGCCTATTAGCCAAATCGGGCCTTGCATAGTAGGCCAAGACGTGCACTCTGGCTACTAGGTACGACATTTATAAAAGTATCCTGGGCCTTACTTCTAAGTCTTCCCTGTAGGATTTAAACCCACTCTTCCTCTGGCCAGTTCATGGACATGGCCAATCTCTGAAAATGGTTGAAAAATCTTACAGGGTCTGACTTTAAAAATTCAGGCAAGTTATGCTTTTTATCATAATGCCTGGTGTTCGAGTCTCCGGCAGGTGGTGGTACAACGGTATTTGCTCTAATTCTTTCCGCCTCATTTTTGAGCCTTTGTTCCTCTACTTTAGCATTTTCTTCTAACAATTTTGCCTCTTGCTCTGCTACTCCAGCCTTTTGCTCTGCCAGTCTTAATTGGGCTAGTTATAATTCTAGCTCCATATTCCTACTAGCTACATTTTCTGCTGGACTGGCCTGGCATAAAGGTGTATCACTTGGCAATAGTTCTTGGTCTATGCAATGTTGTAAGATTTCATTCACCAAATCCACTTTTTATCAGTGTCTTGAGGCCAAATTCCTTGCCTAAAAATACTAAATTAGATTTGGTGAGGTTCTTAATCTCTACCACTGAAGGGGTCACATTTGTCAGTTCCTACAATTTTGCCGCCATCACCAATTAATCTAGCTCCTAGTCAAAGTAAAAAATTAAAAATAAAAATTGGGAAAAAACAAAAAAATTGCACGGCCCCTATCACAAGGCCACACTTACCTCAATCGTGAGGTGATCCAGCTGGGTGTCCAGTCAGTGCAAGATATATCCTTTACTAGTTGAGCTGGACCCTAGGCTACCACACAACCTTTCTGCAGAAAGCAAGAATTTTAGTTTTGGCACTCAAACATCAAATTTTTTACAATTAAAAAGTTCCTCCCGGTCAGGCCAACCACTTGTTATGAGTTTGCTACTTGTTATGAGGTGTCTGGAGTATTAATGAGAAGGGCCACCAACTAGATTTAGATGTATCAAAAATAGTGGGGTAGATAGGTAGATAGTGTTATGACCTTTGGTTCTTAGTGGAAACCAGAGGTCAAACTGAGTTACAAATAATCTTGTGAGAAGGATAGTTAGTTAACATAACGTTTATATTTGGAGCGTTTCATACCTTTGTTCAAGTCTTCCTTGCCAACCGTAAGACGAATCTTGTTTCTCACAGAGCATTAAGACTCCGTGCTTGTTGATTATTAAATATTATATTGAACTAGTTATCAGCAATGTTTAGAAATGATTAAACTAAATAGTTAAGAATGTCTGAGTAAACTTGGAATGATGGCTGCTGTACTATCAGCTGAGTGTCCGGCCGGCAGTGATTAGAGTAAGAGGTAGCATGGCTACCTCATAACCATGCTACCTGGTAGCATGGTTATAACCCTGTGTAACCGGTCTTCTCTGGTCCGGCTGTGCTTGTGGGAACATCGTCCCTGTGTGGCTCTGTCTCCATTCTCCTCCTCCTCCTCCCCTTCCCTTACCTTAGTCTACAGTGTTTCTCTAAGTATAAACCTGTGTAACCGGTCTCTGGCAAAAGTTGTAGTTATTGAGTAGTCTAAGCCAGTGTTTTGGGCATCCCTAAGTGTATTGTGTTGTGACTAAGGTACCGTGTGGGTCTTAGCTACCTCAGGCTTCTTCAAGCCTTTCATGTGCCTATCTTCAAGTAAGTAATTATCAATAGAAGGCACCAAACCGGGAAGGCTATGTAGCACCATCAAATGTGCGGGATAATCAGAGGGTGCTAAATATCACCAAGGATGCCAATACGACAACAAAAACGCATAAGGCGAACGATATCAAAAGTATCCGAGTCGCCAAGAATTCTATCTAGGGACAAACGACCGTGGGGGACGGTTGGAAAACAGGACACACACTCGTCCTCGAAGTCAGGACATTCAACAAGGATATGTACGACCGTAAGAGGGACAATGCAATTTGGAAAATAAGGAGCAGGGTAGCGCTCCATTAAGTGACCATGAGTTAAACGGGTATGGCCAATACATAACCCAGCCAGAGCCGTTTTCCACCGCCGGTTACGGTGGCAGGAGGAAGGCCACTGGGACACACGACTTAAGAGTATGCAGTTTGTTACCAATAACAGAAAACCAACAACTCTGCCAGCGGGCACGGATGGAGGCATGAATAACTGGGTAAAAGTCGGAATAAGGAATACCTCTATGGGAGATGGGACAAGGGCGGATAGCGTCCTAAGCAGCAGCATCTGTACGCTCATTTAAAGAGATACGAACATGGCTGGGAACCCCGCAAAACACAACTGACTTAAATTTACTGGAGATAAGAAACAGCCAATGTTGAATCTGGATGACCACCGGGTGGACCGGATTAAAGGACCCTAAAGCTATGAGGGCACTACGAGAGTCAACTACCACCACGAAGGAGGATTGACACCAGGAAAGCAGGAGACAAAGAGCATAGAGAATAGCATAGAGTTCTACTGTGAAGATGCTAGCCTCTGGAGGAAGGCGACACATATAAGTGTGGTCAGGAAATACAACAGAGTAGCTCACATTTTCAGCAGACTTTGACCAGTCGGTGAGGATGGGAACGGAGTGGGAGTGAGAAAAAAAGTGCTCAAGGAAGAGGCGTTTCAGAACTGTAGGAGGGGTAAAAGCTTTAGTGATGCAGGTCAGAGAAGTACAAAATTTGGGAAGGGCAGAAACAGACAGAAAGAGGAAGGTGGTGAAGAGGAACAGGAACTACAGGAGGGGTAAAAGTCAAAGCACGATAGAGGCGAGAGTGAGGATGCTGTAAGGATCGCGGAAGATAGCGAAGACTGTAGCGATCACGGCGATTCTAGAGAGACCGGAAGCCAGTTTCAACATACAAGCTGAGGACGGGAGTCGAACGAAAGGCACCAGAACTGAAGCGCAACCCAGTATGGTGCAAAGTATCAAGACGGTGAAGAGTAGAAGGAGAAGCAGATGAGTAAGCAGGGCAACCATAATCGAGCTTAGACACGACGAGAGGGGAATGTAAAGCAAGGAGAGTGCGCCTATCCACTCCCCAAGAAGTATGGGACAATATCCGAAGGAGGGCGAGGGCCTTAGGCACTCAACACGGAGGTAAGAGATATTTGAAGACCAAGACAAACAAGTGTCAAAGAATAACCCCAAAAGCTTCGCGGAATCTTTGTACTAAAGGGGATGACCATAAAGTGACAAAGAGAGACGAAGAACGACCCATTTTTGCGTAAAAGTCATGGCACAAGTCTTAGAAGTAGAGAACTTTAAGCCATGATCGGTGGCCCAAGATGACACGGCATCAATCGCAAGTTGAAGCCGGCGTTGAAGGAGAGGCGAATCATCACCCTGACAGCAAACGGTAAATCATCGACATTGAGAGTGAAGAAGATGCCTGAAGGAAAAGAGGAAACAAGACCATTGAGGGCAACCAGAAAAAGAGTAGTGCTCAGAACACTACCGTGGGGCACACCTTCGTATTGCTGAAAAGAGGCAGAGAGAGCGGTACCAAGCCTCACCCGAAAGGAACGACGAGAGAGGAAGCTGCGGAAAAATAAGAGGGAGATGACCACGAAGGCCAAAAGAATAAAGCTCGGATAGAATATAATAATGCCAAGTGGTGTCGTAAGCCTTTTCCAGGTCAAAAAGGACGGCAACAACGGAGGTCTTCGCAGCAAAAGCAGTACGAATATTGACCTCCAAGTTCACCAAGACATCTGTTGTGCTGCGGCACATGCGGAAACCAAATTGAGAAGGGAGAGGTGGTGCTGGTGTTCAAGGAACCACATTAGACGAACGTTACCCTTACGGTCAAAGAGTTTGCAGACGCAACTTGTAAGGCAATAGGGCGAAAGTCCTTAGGGGATGTTTCCAGAGACCCTGGTTTGCAAACAGGGAGGACAATGGCATGGAGCAAATCCTCAGGGACTGACGACGACTCCCAGATCCGATTATACAAACTCAGTAAATATTGAAACGTGCAAGGAGGGAGATGGCATAGCATCTCATAATGAATGCCATCGGAGCCCGCTGCCGTAGAACCGCAGTGGGCCAGGGCAGAACGAAGTTGAGAGAGAGAGAAGGGATCGTTATAGGGAAATCGAAGTCGAGTGCAGAAATCGAAAAGACGAAATTCAAGGACAGATTTACGAATTAGGAAAAATTGGGGATGATGAAGACCAGAGTTAACAGAAGAAAAGTAGGAACTCAGTTCAGTAGCAACCTGCAACGGGTCTGCCACAAGAGTACCACAGAGGAGAAGGACAGGTGAAACATCGGGAACGAACTTGCTCGCTATATTTGTGGATACGCTTCCAGATCTGTGGCAGAGGAGTTTCGGACGTAATGGTGGAGACATAAGATGCCCAACATCCAAGTTTAGCCATACGGATAGCCCTATGGGCCACCGCACTCGCCTTCCGAAAGAAAAGAATTGGCTGTCTGCCGACGGCGGTGTCTTCCAGGCTGCATGCTTACAGTGGACAGCCCGAGCACAATCTGCATTCCACCAGGGAACGCACTTCCGTGGACCCCGAGAGGAAGAGCGAGGAATAGAGAGGAGGGCAGCGTCGAAGACAGCGTAATGAAAAAGGAGGACAGAAGGGAGGGTTCAGAGAGAGCAGCACTGAGTGTAAATAGGTTCCATTCCGCTTTCGCAAACTGCCACCTAGGGAAGGAGAGGGGAGGGCAAAAAGAGAAAAAGGAAACAAGGATGGGGAAACGGTCACTGCCATGGAGGTCATCAAGAACCTGCCACATGAAATCTAAGTAAGTAGAAGACGAGCAAAGAGAATGATCAAGACAGGTAAGTGTGCGAGTCCGAGAGTTCAAATGCGTGGGCTCACCAGAATTCAGAGGAGACAGGGAAGAAGAGAGGATAAACGGCTCACGAAAGCGACCTCGGGTGTTGGTCAAAACATCACCCCAAAGGGAATGACGACAATTGAAATCACCCAGAAGGAGCACAGGCTCCTGCAAAGAGTCCAGTAGGCGTTTCAGATCAGGAAGAGAAAGCGGAACACTCGGGGGATATAAATGGAACAAACTGTGTACCATTTCCCCACAAAGATACGAGCAACAGAACAATGGAGAGGCGAAGGAAAATTAAGGGGAAAAAGAGAACATCAGAGCGAATCAAGAGAGCAGAAGAATTAGGAGCCCCAGGGGGGAGAGAAAGGAGTAGCCACAAAATCGACCAGGACGAGCACCAAGCATCAGCTCCTGGAGACAGACAGAAAGGGGCAATAACCACGAAATCAGAAGTTGGAGTTCAAGGAAATTGGCGTAATAACCTCGAACGTTCCATTGAAGAATGGACATCGACGAGAAGAGAAAGGACAACACCAAAGAACAAGGAAGAAACGAAGTCGACAGAGCAACATAGCACGTAAATGAAGATCAGAGTCGGGATTGTTACGAACCCGGATCCAGCATCCAAGCAAGGAGCAGTAACCACTACGCCATCTGTGGGTCGGCTCCCGAAACCCCCGCCAAACGGACGACGACACCTAGTGAGGACAGCGTGTACTGGCCTCGAGGACCAGTTTCCAGTCTGGTTCAGCGCTCAACACCGCCGCTCCTGACCTCTGGTGAGGTGGTGCTCCGACGACAGCGCCGTCTATGGAGTGGATATGTCGGGCGTTTGTATCTGAGCCTGTGAGTGTGGTGTATTAGTGTCCCGGTTATTAATGACGTGTCTGCTTACAGAGCCGACCTGGGACCACTGTGTTGAAGGTGGAGTCAGTCTACCCGAGGCAGCCAGTCTCCATACAGTGAAGTTTGCTGCAGCTGTCGTGACGTCGTCCCCCCGGAAGAACACTGTGGTGTGTTAAGCCTGCCAGTGGAGTGGCAGTGGAAGGATTTACCCGGGACCGACGGTTGGAGACGATAATCCACTGGGGTATTGAGGACAGGAGGGTGATTGGTGATATCACACGAGACTCCTGTCTAGGGCGTACCCCTTATATCGTTCGTGGAGTGGCCGTACCAGCCTTGGTGGCTCAGTACCTGCCAGCAGACCTGCTGGACGTGTGGTTGACGGCCTCCACGACGGTGCCCCCAGTGGACCTGTGTTGTGGCTGACCTGTGGCCAGGGTAGACTCGGCGTTCTCAGAGGACACGTCTTGAGGCCACGAAGAAAGCACCGCGGACTCGGCACCTAGCTTCAAGGATCCATAGTCCCCAGCAGAAGACTACAGTGTTGATCCCCTTTGTAAAGTGTTGATACCCCTCCCCCTTGTGTACGTTTTATTTCTATATATTTAAATGGTGATGGTGAAAATTATATTATATTAAGTTCTTACCTTTCTTTCCCTACTCCCTTTAAGTTACTTGCGTCACGGATCGCATCCCTTGATAGCCTCTACTGGCTTGGGGCCGGATATATACCTTCCTCTAACTACATCAGAGTAAGAACCCCGTTGCGTCCCGAGAGGGCCGTAACAGGGATCAGCAAAGTCAGGGTTAGGGGGCATGGGTAAACTGAGCAAGGATGGAGGGAAGGAAGCGGGAGAACAGACCAGAAGTGGATGGGTGGGGTCCGGAGGAGGAGGAAGAGAAGACAACCGAGAGGAGCAGCCAAGGACAGCAGCACAAAGAGGGGGGGGGGGTAGGAAGAGGGGAGCGCACCTCAGCAAGGGCAGCAACCGAGAGGGTAGCGAGGGCCAAAGAAACCTCCATAGCAGGAACAGGGGGCACAACCACTGAAATGGGAGGGGAAGGAGCGATAGAGGCAGAAGTAGGGGACGAGGAAGAAAGCGAAGCCTTCTTACCCGGTGGGGAGGAGGAAGGAGAGGAACCAGGCTTACGCTTCTCACTTAAAGACACAGGTGTCCCAGCAACCACATATTGGGCAACGGATTCCAGCGTCTCAACAGAAGCTAAACGAGAGCACATACGACGGCCGTTTGGAGAGCGATGGACCCGCCCGCACCGACAGGCGGCGGGGAAAGTCAATAGACGGAGGGGAAGGATGGGGAGGAGGATTGGAGGGAGACGAGGAAGAGGACACAGGCGACATGACAGACCGGGTAGAAAGAAGGGGAACCCCAGATAAAGGACCAGGAAGGGGACCCGTCGGGACAGAACTCTAAGGAACAGAGGAGGGGGAAGTGGGCATATCAGGGTCCAATGCCCGGAAACGGTTACTTGTCTGAGGAACGTGGGAAGGACGAGGAAAGGAAGATCGAAACACGCAAGCATAAGAGTCGTTAGCATAAGGCGGGAGCTGGCGAACCGGGCGCCTCGCCTCAGGAAAAGATAAACGCTCCTGGTGCTTCAGGTTGAGGACGGCTGCCTCAAGCTTGTAATGGAGACACGCACAGGAGAAGGCAGGATGGGCCTCACTGCAGTTGAGGCAACGAGCCTGGGGAGAAGAGCACTCCGACGTAGTGACCTTCACCCCCACACAAAGGACAAAGACAGACCCAGAGCAGCGGAGGGCACCATGCCCAGACCTCTAGCACTTGTTACAGAGCCTAGGAGAAGGAATGTACTCTTGGACAGAGCACTAGGCACCAGCAAGAATGACAGAGGGTGGAATGGTCCTACCATCGAAGGTAATCTTCACAACCCGAAGGGGTTGATGGCAACGACCGCGAGGGGAATGAGCAAACGTGTCTACCCGGAGGACTGAATGGCCCTGGGCCTCATGGATATGCTGAATATCATAGTAGTGCTGCAGATTCCGAACACCGATCGCAACATGGGGCGGGAGGAGAATAGTGCCAACACTGGCATTCAACCGAGCATTCTTGGAGACCCGAACAGGGGTTTCGCCAAAGCAGGATAAAGCAGCCTAGCGGGAGGCCGCATCCTGAGAAGGAGCAGCAACGACACATGTATCGAGACGGGTGGGGTTGATAGTGACAGAGGCCTCCACTTTATCAACAAGGTCCCTATTTAGGGAGAAATCGTCAGGAGGTGCAGAATCAAGAGGGAGGAGATCAAAGTATTTGGCCCACGAAGCAGGACCAAACAAGGCTTTATACGCATCAGAACGGGAAGAAATCGAGTGAGTGCGGCCGTGTCGAGGACGGCGTTGAGAACCCCCAGAGAGGGGTTAAAAGGCACCGTAGTCACAACAAGAGACTGAGCCGTGCCAGGGGACGAGGTAGTCACTACTGGGGGCTTGGGGCTCGACCCAACCACAGAGGAGGGAGGGAAGCCGAGGAAAGTAGTCAGGAGAGGCCAAAGGAGGAGCAAGGTCAGGGCCCAATGTAGAGGAGGCTAATGAGCCCGGTCTTCCAATACGGACTGACTCGGGGGCTTTGTCGCCCACCCCACGAGCCTGAGAAAGTAAATGAGGAACAGAATTAGACATAGGTACGAAGAGAAAAATATTCATTCACGAATGTGCCCCCCACACCCCTCAAAGAGCCACAATTAGAGGCAGGACACCCAACAAGAAGTCATTGCCCATCATTCCGGGGCCCCCTAGGGGTGCGTCGTGAGTAAGTAATTATCAAAAGAAGGCACCAAACCGGGAAGGCTATGTAGCACCATCAAATGCACAGAATAATCAGAGGGCGCTAAATATCACCAAGGATGCCAATACGAGAACAAAAACGCATAAGGCGAACGATGTCAAAAGTATCCGAGTCACCAAGAATTCTATTGAGGGACAGGTGACCGCGAGGGGCGGTCGGAAAGCAAGACACACGCTCGTCCTGGAAGTCAGGACATTCAAGAAGGACATGCACGACCCTAAGAGGGACAATGCAACTACGACAATAAGGACGTAGGCGGCGCTCCATCAAGTGACCATGGGTTAAGCGAGTATGGCCAATACGCAACCTCGCCAGAGCTGTTTCCCATCGCCGGTTACGGTGGTAGGAGGTCGGACACGAGGAAACACAACATTTAAGAGTACGTAGTTTGTTACCAGTAACAGACGACCAAGAAGCCTGCCAACGGGTAAGGACGGAGGAATGGATAACCGAGTAAAAGTCGGAATATGGAATACCTTTACGAGAGACGGGACAAGAGCGGACAGCTTCCTTGGCGGCAGCATCCGCACGCTCATTTAAAGACACACCAATATGGCTGGGAACCCAACAAAACTCAACCGACTTCAATTTACTGTGAACAAGAAACAGCCAATGCTGGATCTCGACAACTACTAGATGAACCGGATTAAAGGACCCAAGAGCCATGAGGGCACTACGAGAGTCAACAACAACTACAAAGGAAGACTGACAACGAGAAAGCAGGAGACGAAGAGCATAGAGAATAGCATAAAGCTCCGCTGTAAAGATGCTAGTCTCCGGAGGCAAGTGACACATATAAGTGTGATCAGGAAAAACAACAGAGTAGCCAACACCGTCTGCAGACTTAGACCCATCAGTGAAGACAGAAACGGAGCGGGAGTGAGAAGAAAAGTACTCATGGAAAAGGCGTTTTAGAACCGTAGGAGGGGTAAAAGCTTTAGTGATACGGGTCAAGGAAGTACAAAACCGCGGAAGAGGGACTGTCCACGGGGGCAAAGAAGGAACAACATGAGGAGAAACATTAGAAATATGAACGGAAAGAGAATCCTGTAGGCGAGATAACCGGACAGAAAGAGGGAGGTGGTGAAGAGGAACAGGAACCGCAGGAGGGGTAAATGTTAAAGAACGACAGAGGCGAGAGGAAGGATGTTGTAAGGACAGCGCAAGATATCGAAGACAGTAGCGATCACGGCAGTCTTGGAGAGACAGGAAGCCAGTGTCAACATACAAGCTGAGGACGGGAGTCGAACGAAAGGCACCAGAACTGAGGCGCAGCCCAGTATGGTGCAAAGCATCAAGACGGCGAAGAGTAGAAGGAGAAGCAGACGAGTAAGCAGGGCAACCATAATCGAGCTTAGACAGGACGAGAGAGGAATGTAAAGCAAGGAGAGTGCGCCTATCTGCCTCCCAAGAAGTATGGGACAAGACCCGAAGGAGGGTAAGGGCCTTAGAGCACTCAACACGGAGGTAAGAGATATGGGGAGACCAAGACAAACGAGTGTCAAGGAATAACCCCAAAAGCTTCGCGGAATCTTTGTACTCAAGGGGATGACCATGAAGTGACAAAGAGGGACGAAGAACGACCCGTTTCCGAGTAAATGTCATGGCAAACGTCTTAGAAGTAGAGAACTTGAAGCCAGGATCAGTGGCCCAAGACGACACGGCATCAATTGCAAGTTGAAGCCGGCGCTGAAGGAGAGGCGAATCATCATCATGACAGCAAAGGGTAAGATCATCGACATAAGAGAGCAGAGAAGACACCTGTAGGAAGAGAGGAAAGAAGACCATTGAGGGCAACCAGAAAAAGAGTAGTGCTCAGAATACTACCCTGGGGCACACCTTCGTATTGCTGAAAAGAGGCAGAGAGAACGGTACCAAGGCGCACCCTAAAGGAACGACGAGAGAGGAAGCTGCGGAGTAAAAGTGGGAGATGACCACGAAGGCCAAAAGAATGAAGTTGAGATAGAATATGATACCGCCAAGTGGTGTCGTAAGCCTTTTCCAGGTCAAAAAGGACGGCAACAACGGAGGTCTTCGCAGCAAAAGCAGTACGAAATCTAAAGGACGAGACTCAAGGACAGGTTTACGAAGAAGGAAAGATTGGGGAAGATGAAGACCAGAGCTAACAGAAGAAAAGTGAGAACCCAGTTCGGTAGCGACCTGCAACGGGTCCGCCACAAGAGTACCAAGGAGGTGAAGGACCGGGGAAACATCGGGAACGATCTTACCCGCAATCTTGCGGATACGCCTCCAGATCTGTGGCAGGGGAGTTTCGGACGTAATTGTGGAGACATAAGAAGTCCAACATTCACGTTTAGACGTACGGATGGCCCTATGGGCCACCACACTCGCTTTCCGAAAAAAAAGAAAAGAATCGGTCTTCTGCCGACGGCGGTGCCTCTTCCAGGCTGAACGCTTACAGCGGACAGCCCGAGCACAGTCCGCATTCCACCAGGAAACGCACTTCCGTGGACCCCGAGAGGAAGAGCGAGGAATAGAGCGGAGGGCAGCGTCGAAGACAGTGTCATGAAAAAGGAGATGAGCGCGAGAGAGAGGCAGAAGGGAGAGGTCAGAGAGAGCAGCACTGAGGGTAAATAGGTTCCATTCCGCTTTAGTAAACTGCCACCTAGGAAAAGAGAGGGAAGGGCGAAACGAGAAAAAGGAAACAAGGATAGGGAAATGATCACTGCCATGGAGGTCATCAAGAACCTGCCTCGTGAAATCTAAGTAAAGAGAAGAAGAGCAGAGAGAAAGATCAATACAGGAAAGGGTGCGAGTCCGAGAGTCCAAATGAGTGGGCTCACCAGAATTCAGAAGAGACAGGGAAGGAGAGAGGAGAAACAGCTCAAGTAGGCGAGCCCGGGTATTCGTCAGTACATCACCCCAAAGATAATGGCGACAATTGAAGTCACCCAACAGGTGCACAGGCTCCGGCAAGGAGACCAAGAGGTGTTTCAAATCAGGAAGAGAAAGCGGGACACTCGGGGGGGGGGGGGGAGATAAATGGAACAAACTGTGTACCATTTCCCCACAAAGATACGAGCAGCAGAACAATGGAGAGGCAAAGGAAAAAGTAAAGGAACAAAGGGAACATCAGCGCGGATCAAGAGAGCAGAAGAATTTGGATCCCCAGCAACGGCTGGGGGGTGGGGGAGAGAATGGAATAGCCACGAAAACGACCAGGACGAGCACCAAGCATCGGCTCCTGGAGACAGACACAAAGGGGCGAAAACCGCGAAATCAGAAGTTGGAGTTCGAGGAAATTGGCGTAGTAACCTCGAACGTTCCATTGAAGAATAGACATCGACGAGAAGGGAAAGGACAACAAAAGAGAACAAGGAAGAAACAAAGGCGAAAGAGCAACAGAGCACGTTAAAGAATATCAGGGTCAGCAATGTCAGGGTTAGGGGGCATGGGTAAACTGAGCAAAGACGGAGGGAAGGAAGCGGGAGAACAGACCAGAGGTGGGCGGGCGGGCTCCGGAGGAGGAGGAAGAGGAGGAGACAACGGAGAGGAGCAGTCAAGAACAGCAGCAGGCAGAGGGGGAGTAGAAAGAGGGGAGCGCACCTCAGCAAGGGCAGCAACTGAAACGGAAGCAGGGTCTAAAGAAACCTCCAAAGCAGGAACAGGGGGCGGAAGCACAGAAATGGGAGGGGAAGAAGCAACAGAGCCAGAAGTAGGGGCCAAGGAAGAAAGCGAAGCCTTCTTACCTGCCAGGGAGGAGGAATATGAGGAGCCAGGCTTACGCTTCTGACTTAAAGAGACCGGTGTCACAGCAACTACGTACCAGGCAACGGATTCCAGTGTCTCAACAGGAGAAGCTGAATGAGAGCACACACGACGGCCGTTAGGAGAGCGATGGACATCCGCCTACACCGACAGGCGGCGGGGAAAGCCAATAGATGGAGGAAGAGGATGAGAAGGAGGATCGGAGGGAGACGAGGGACTAGACACAGGAGACACGACAGACCGGGTAGAAAGAAGGGGAACCCCAGACAGAGGACCAGGATGGGAACCCTTCGGGACAGAACTCAAAGGAACAGAGGAGGGGGCAGTGGGCATATCAGGGTCCAAGGCCCGGAAACGGTTGAGAGTGAGGAAGTGGGGAAGGACGAGGAGAGGAAGAGCGCAACATGCGAGCATAAGAGATGTTAGTATAAGGCGGGAGCCGGCGAACCTGGCGCCTCGCCTCAGGAAAAGAAACGCTCCCGGTGCTTCAGGTTAAGGACGGCCGCCTCAAGCTTGTAATGGACACAGGCACGGGAGAACGTAGGATGGGCCTCACCGCAGTTGAGGCAGCGAGCTTGGGGAGAAGTGCACTCCGACTTAGAGTGACCTTCACTCCCACACAAAGGACAGAGAGAGACAGTCCCAGAGCAGCGGAGGGCACCATGCCCAAACCTCCAGCACTTATTACAAAGTCGAGGAGAAGGAATATACTCCTGGACAGAGCACCTAGCACCAGCAAGAATGACAGAGGATGGAAGGGTCCTACCATCAAAGGTGATCTTCACAACGCGATGGGGTTGACGGCGACTACCACGAGGGGGACGAGTAAACGAGTCAACCTGGAGGACAGAATGGCCTTGGGCATCAAGGATATGCCGAATATCATCGTGGCAATCCTGCAGATTCCGAACACCGGTTGCAACATGGGGTGGGAGGAGAATAGTGCCAACACTGGAATTCATCTGAACGTTCTTGGAGACCCGAACAGGGATCTCGCCAAGGCAAGATAAGGCAGCCAAGCGGGAAGCCGCATCCTGAGAAGGAGCAGCAACGACACGTGTACCGAGACGAGTGGGGTTGAAAGTAACACACGCATCCACGGAATCTACAAGATGCCGATGGAGGGAGAAATCGTCAGGAGGCGCAGAATCAAGAGGGAGGAGATCAAAGTATTTGGCCCATGAAGCAGGACCAAACAAGGCCTGATACGCATCAGCACGGGAAGGAATCGAGCGAGTGCGGTTGGGGTGCGAACGGCGTTGAGAACCCCTAGAGAGAGAGGGGTCAAAAGGCGCAGTAGTCACAACGAAAGACTTAGCCACACCAGGGGACGAAGTGGTCACCACCGGGGGCTGGAGGCTCGACCCAACCTCAGAGGAGGGAGGGGAGCTGGGGGAAGAAGTCAGGACGGTCAAAGGAGGAGCAAGGTCGGGGCCCAACGCAGCGGGAGCTACAGAGCCTGGTCTTCCAATACAGGCCGACTCTGGGGCTTGGTCGCCCACCCCACGAGCCTGAGAGGGTACAACGGAAACATTCAACGACAGAGACGAAAAGTGACAAATTCATCCACGAATGTGCCCCCATACCCACCATGGAGCCACAATTAGAGGCAGGACACCCAACAGGAAGCTATCGCCGATCATGCCGGGGCCCCCTAGGGGTGCGTCGTGAGTATACGCCCCACAAACGCCACCTTAAGAACCGTCAGTCCGTCGAGATCGGGTTCAGCGACGAAAGGGGGATTGACAATAAAAGGTTCCCCTCGCTCGAGACGTCGGGTACTACAGTTCTACGGGTGCAAGAGTATGCCTCCTCAAGCACCCGGGCGTCAAAATAGAAGAAGTCCAAAGAAATAATCCAAAACAAGCAAAAGGTCAGCAGGAAACGACAAGCAGATAGGAGAAGAGGGGGGAGAAAAACGAAACATAAGGAAAAGGAAAAGCGATCCGGCACAATTGGAGAAGACAGCAGCAGGAGTGCAAGGCCAGAAAAGGACAGAGGACTGCCCAACGGAGCATCACACTCCGGCAGCCGTCCACCAAGCCCCCTCACGACGCCAACGGGCCGGAAGGGGAGGAGGAGGAAAAGGAAAAGGTGCCCAGCAGAATTGGAGAGGACGGCAGCAGGAGCACAAGGCTAGAAAAGGACAGGACTGTCCTAAGGAGCATCACACTCCGGCAGCCGCCCACGAAGCCCCCACACGGCGACAACGAGCTGAGCGGGGAGGGGGCTAACTTTAAAAAGTACTCACGTATGGATGATAGTAATAATCATATTTACCACACCATTTAGACCCACTCCACGCAATCTTCTACTGTCGGGTGGAAGAGATGCACTCTTGACCCTCTGAACCATTTTATCCTGCGTCTTATTCGTCTCAGTCTTATGGAACGAGTCTTCGTTGTGCTTTCAGCTGTCCGAGTACTCCTGAGCAAGCCAGGTAAACTAGGGTACTTCATGCAACTGGTTCAAGATTCTCTGATAGATAATTAAATAATTATCTATCAATGTCTACCGACAACGGTTTACAAGTCTAACCCCCCCTTTCACTCTAGGGGTCACTATTCACTACGAATTAACACTTCGTCACAGGCAACTTTGCCTCCGAATATCGTTGGTTACACTCTAGTTTGCAATTCTTTCACATTTTGCATCCAATAATGTCGCGTCGCCGAGAAGACACGTACCGACTCATGCTTTGAGAGCATGAGCAGCAAGGGTTTTAGACTTCACACCCACAACATTTTCAATTATAGAACCAAGATTTAATTGAAGTGCTTATTAACCTATGAGAGTTGTGCTGACCAGGACAACACTTCTTGGTTAATAAATTTGGTTAGGAGGTTGCAAGATAATTAACCCAATGCCTCAGTTTATTCAACCTGAACCTGTCAGTCAGGTTGACAATGCTTAACTTCTGGACCACCAGCTGTTGCTGAATTGAACCGTTTTGCAATAATGTTTGCAAATCTTTATCGACGACTACTAATCTAGCCATTTAAGGGGGAAAAAAATATGATCACCCAGAAGCCATTTTATTGAATATACTTTATATTTCGTTCTTTAAAATCTTGGCATGGATGGACGTGCTAAAGCTGTCTATAACCGTAGCGAGCTCCGGGGACGAGGACCGTGTCTGTGACTGTGCGGTAGTCCGTGAATACTGTGCTCTTAGTATTTATGTTTGTTCTCACCAGCGTTGTCGTGTACGACAGCCTGTGGGGAGTAAAGTTGTCAATTAGCCAGTACCTTTACATAAATCAGTTTATGTTAAGTCTGACTGCACGTACGTGACCGTTAATGTTGAAGGTCTGACAACTACCGTTGTCTGGAGGGCGACACGGTCATCCACCGGCGTCTGTACCACCTGTGTAAGACAACAATTAGCTAGTCTAAGCTCAGCCTCCAGACCATCGTTTGTCACAATACATACCAAGTTCTCACCGCGCGTGTTCCAGTGCTGACAGTCTGAACGGTGAGTGAAGTGAGGGTGACAGCCACACTCTGGAAAGCCTGATCAGTGAGGGTGACGAAGCGGTCGATGGTGAAGAGCTGGGTGACAGTGGGGTTAAATACTGCGTCAACTCTGCTCACTTGTGGACTGCCATACCTAGCTCCAGCGTAAGGAGCCGGACCGCTACTGCTAGAGGAAGCGAGAGGTCCACTGCTAACCTGTCCAGGCCTGTCACCACTCCCGCCAATTCCTTGACCAGAACTGCCAGCTGGGCCGCTGCCGATTCCTTGGCCAAGGTTAATACCTACTCCTTGACTGCTGCCAAGTCCTATTCCAGCACCCAGAACTGGACCGCTGCCCAGGCCGCCACGTACTACTGAACCGCTGCCATGTTGACCTGATGACCCCTGAGAGCTGGCACTACCCGCACCTCCTGGTCCTCTGGTCTGACTGCCATAAGGAGAGGCAGGCTGATGGGTTGGATGAAGAAAACAGTTTGAAGTGCATATTTAAGAGCCATTAGAAAACTTAAATTTGTAAAATACTTAAAATTCAAGTCTGAGGCACCTACACTAAATACATTATTAAGCATTTGAAAAGTTAGAATTAACTATGAAGGGGCACTAAGTTTTATAGTATGGCAATAAACCAGAAAACTGCGCTAGAACTTTTTTATTAGTAAGTGAAGATTAGTGGGTTTAAGAGGTTGTGCAAGATATGATGTAATAATGATTACTAAATGTCACAGGTACCAAACAGTCAACCAGGTAATTTTTCAACTTTAATAGAGTTCAAGAAACTTTAGGGGAAACAGAACCCCACATTCCCGATGTGTTCTTTGAGAAGTGATGACATCCAAGTATCCAAGCTACCGCCATCAAGATCTATTAACTTTAAATTTAGATAAAAGTATCAGTTAAGAATCTGCAGTTAACAAAATTATTAAATAACCAAAAGGTTTATTGGCGTTTTAACCCACTCTGTAGAGCCCCAATACAGTAACCAAGATCAACGTTTAGTCTCATCAACTCTCTGGTAGAATCAGGTCAACTTTACTGTAAACAAGAAACTCTAGGGAAACCCATTGACGAATAGTGTAAAATGCTATACAAACTTAGACCCTTTACATGTAAAAGCTAAAGATAATTTAAAATGGTTCCATTGTTAAAATAAGGTCTAAAGCTGTAAGCTTTAGGGCATCCTCAAAATAGCAAGGCTAGTTTACTAAATTCCAGCGTTTGGTTTATCTTTTGTAATCTTACAATTAAAAGGTCAGTCCGTACCCATTAAATGACGGCTGGTAAGGATCCCAAGACCAGAATAGTATTTAATAATTAGACAATTAAGGGTTACGACAGACTGAAGTCATGCTATATTGTAATCTTTCATACAAGTGCTACTTTCCCTTAAATATTTAGAATCTGATATTCGATCTCATTAATTTCAGCTAAGCCCAACAAGGAAGTTTAAACTTTTATGTATAGTTAGAAAAACTAGCATATACACAACTAAACACTTCGAGACTCGCCAAGGTCGTCCAACAGCGCCTGCGTGACATGCTATATAGATTTTATAGTATAAATGTAAGTTATGTTCAAATTTCCTTATCTGAAAGTTCAACGATTGGTTTGAAATTTTGACTACGTTCCATTGTAATATGTAAGAGGTTTTTTTTTATATGCCAGCCCCATTTGTGACAATTATTTTATATATATATATATATATATATATATATATATATATATATATATATATATATATAATGTGCTACCTGTTGTAGGTAATTGCAACACTATACTAATTATTACAATTCGATTTCAATGTTACGGACTGCATCGATGAAATTAATTTTCATGGAAGCAAGACTTAATTATTGTCCGACATGGCATTTTGAAGCGAGCTGTGATGTTTAACACGCCACATTTGGCGAGTACTTCTCTTCCGTATTAACCATTTCTTTTACCTTTTCTTTACCGTTCCAATTTTCCTGATGGGAACAAATTATTTGGGAACGCATCGGACCAGGGAAATGGTTGGAAGAACGGGAATGGGAAGGGAGGGGGGGTGGGAGGGGAAGTTTGGGGGACGAGAGTAGAATGGTGGGGAAAACGAGGCTGTGGCTCGGCAAAACATGGCAGGGTACAACTAGTGTTTAACAATAATTACATATTTATAGGAAAAATAAAATATTTTACCAAAATATTTAGGAAAATAAAAACACGTTTACTCACGTTAACAACTTGGGCAACGACAAGCACCTGGGAGACTACCAGGGTTGTCCACAATATTAGCCAGGAACTATTGGTCATCTGACAAATAATGTAGTTTATGTTAAATCAATAACTACGTCCCCAATGCGGCAAAACCGTTCTAGTTAACATTGGTATACAAGAAAGCTTGGCAAGTTGCACAAAGTGCTGGAGGGTGGATGTTTACCGAAAATGAATGTAGCAAGACAATGAAGATAATTTTACTAGTTTCTTTTTCGCAGGCATTAGTCATAAGCAGAAATTTATCATCTTCGTAAATAACTAGAGTACTGACGACGGGAAGTCTGGCAAATTAGCAGGATAGAACATTAACACCCATATACCAGCTTCAGTGTTAAAAAAAAAAAAAGTAAATACCAAGAAACGTTATCCAACGCCACTTTCATAACACTATTAAACCTAAACAAATAACAATAAACTAATCTATTTACACACAAACCTTGAAGGTCAAAGAGAGTGTTATCACCACAGGAAGTTAGGGATTGAATGTCAAGTGCAGGAAGGTGGCCCGACTCGTTGCCTTCCCCACACACTATAAACACTCGCACTAACAAGAGACTATAGAAGAAGGATAGGAAAGCTCTCTATAAAATATATAGATCTTGTATCACCCAACCCGACGCTCGCCCTGCCTAACAACTCCATCTATTGACGAGTGCGCCAACAACAGGAGAAAGTGGTACTGTTTCATTCCCTTCCCATTAACATTATATCACTAACTTTCTTGAATTATTGTAAAAGTTCTTTGTTTCTTAATTATGTCGTGCTAAATAGTTTGTTAATAACTTCACTAATTACAAAGTTTTACTTTTTTTACCATGATTAAGCTCTTATATAGAAGCAAATTAAACATAAATGAGTCCACAATGTAGTGAAACCAATAACGAGTCTCGCGGGACTGACCTCAGTCCTTCTAGACGGCGCTTCGTTCTTTTTCGTTCGTAAACCAGTTTAATGTTATGCAATAACCTCCCGACCCACTGACATATATCATGTACACATTTATACATATGTATTTATAACCTAAAAGGGGGTATCACCTCTGGTCAAATTGCAGGGACCCATAGCCTCGGAAAAGAAAATAAAGAGTACTCAGCGAAGGCCTCTTGGATCCTCACTGAATTCTCCTACCACCCCTATTCTTTTTGTATGTGTGGGTATATATATATATATATATATATATATATATATATATATATATATATATATATATATATATATATATATATATATATATATATATATATATATACATATATATATATATATATATATATATATATATATATATATATATATATATATATATATATATATATATATATATATATATATATATATATATATATATATATTAGTATATTTTGGTAGCAGTCTTTCCTGTAGACATATATTATTAAATATGAACGAAAAAGTAAGATTAATAATTCTAACACGAATTTTCTCAATGTTTCTTATATTTCTTTTCACTGTTGATGATAACTGAAAAATCAATTCTCCAAAATTCACTTTTATTTCTAGTCTGACGCGACACTTGACCGCGTTTCGTAAAACTTATTACATTTTCAAAGACTAGTTTACACACACACAACTATAACTAAACACAGTTTAAACAGCTTCGATTTTATTCCTGCATTTGGGTGAGGTGATATGTTACAACAGTTTTGGATGAGGTGAAAACAGACTTTCAACACAAGACAGAACACGAAACAATGGGTATAATATTTTGTAAGTTAAAGGGAAGAATGGAAGTAACTGCAAAGTGCCTATTGGCCCATATTTCTTGATGCTTCTATATTGGTGCGGAGTCTTGAAGTGGGTAGAATATAGTTGTGTATTAATTGGCTGTTGATTGCTGGTGTCGACTTCTTAATGTGTAGTGCCTCACAGATATTAAGCCGCCTGCTATCGCTGTATCTATCGATGATTTCCGTATTTTTTGTTAAGACTTCTCTGGTGATGGTCTGGTTGTGGGAAGAGATTACATGTTCCTTAATGGAGGCCTGTTGCTTATGCATCGTTAATCGCCTGGAAAGAGATGTTGTTGTCTTCCCTATACGCTGAATTCTTTGAGGCTTACAGTCCCCAAGTGGGCATTTGAAGGCAAAGACGATATTGGTCTCTTTTAAAGCGTTCTGCTTTGTGTCTGGAGAGTTTCTCATGAGTAGGTTGGCCGTTTTCTTGGTTTAATAGTAAATCATCAATTGTATCTTTTGATTTTTGTCTGTAGTGTTACGGTGCCCTCTCCTATTTCTTTCGTTTGCCGGCTTAAAGAGTCATATCAGCTCTCCCTACTGATTCTCTGAGGTTCAGGGAGTCTAATGATATAAGTGGCGACCAGACCGGCTGCCAGTTAAGGGAAGGAAGTTACATTATAAGTTGTAAATAAAGGGAAATTGGCGCCCTGTTATAAAATGAAAGAGTATCCCCTAATGCAGATATGACCTTTTGGAAGGGACACTAGCCGATCGCGGATTGGCCGACTTAGGTCGCGGGCGACAAATCAGGGCCCGCCATGACGTCACCGAGTGCCCCGGGCGGCGCCAACGTCAGAGTTGACCTAACCTCGGAAGCGAGAGGACGCGCCTCGGTCTGCTCTCAAGGATTTGAGGCTCTACAAGCCTTTCTCAGTGGAATAGTGCAGGCTCTCGCAGCCCATCTCACGTATTGGAGACCCCGCGCTTCTGGGAAGCGAAAAGGAACCAAGTTTATTGAGCAAAAGAGTGCTAAACTTGGAAAATATTCGGCGACGACGCTGGGCGGCGACGCTGGACGTTGGGGGGCCTGGAAAGGTGTGGCGGGCAAGCCTAGCTGTGACCGGGTCACATCCACTGAGAATTTTGGAAGGACGACACCGTGCCTAGGACAAGGAGCAACGCCTTGTGGAAGGGGCGAGTGTGGGAAAAATAGTGATTAGCTCAGCGCCCATCGATGAACCAGGATTGGGGCAGCTGAATCTCAGGGATTGGAACGGCGACGACGCGAAGGCTCCACGACACCTGAGGACCTGTGGAACGTCCTGGATCGTAAAGGATCGACCCAAGGAAGCGTGGGAACCTCACACCAACGAGGGACAGGCGTCGTGAGCCAGGAATGTAAGGTAGATCATTTTCCCTCCCATTACCCCTTGTGTGAGTAGGCTAGTTAGGCCACAATGGTTACTTATGTATGTGGCAGCAGGACTTTAATACTTTAGTAGTAGAATAGGCTGCAAGGCAGATTGTGTCCAGGACTGTCAGAGAGGACAGTGTGTATGGATGGCAGGACAGTGAAGAAGAGGTGCCGACGTGGTGAAGAGGCCCTCCTGTGAGAGAGTGTGGGACTCCTGTTTTTCTGCCCAGCTGAAGGAGTGTTGGAGGTCGTGGAAGAAGAGGCTGACGATCTCCAGACTTATTTTCCTTATTTCCATATTCATGTATTACTTGTGATTGTGTGTGTGTCCATGTAATTTGCATCAGTAAATTCACACATTTTATCACTGTGTTTAAGTGTGCCTCCATTATGATATTTTCTCTATGAGCATACACGAAGGTTATCATAGTACCACCTAGGGAACACTACGTTCTCTATAGCAGTTCTTATTGCCTGGAGAGTGGTAAAGACAGCACAGACTTACATAAAAGTGTACCCTTAGCCATCCGATCAGTATCGGTGCCTGAATGGTGGCAACTATTAACGTAGTTGCTAGAGAGAGGTAAAGCCACACAGACCTTCCTGGGAGAGTACCCTGGGCCAACAGTCTAGTAGCAGATCTATGGGAGTAGCAATCTTCTGGCTACAAACAATATATAATACACCCACTGAACTGCATTGCTGGGGTGCAGATATAATAACCCAGCTGGCGACCTTGCTAAGAAGAAGATAGAGAAGACAGGCGGGAAAGGAGTTCCTGCAACCTTTTTGTCTGGCAGGCAAGACTCAGGGAGGTTATGGTTATAAGGTAAGCCTGAGTCTTCCTTCACTCCCCCACGGGTCTAGGCCGGAACTGTTAGCAGCAGTTTCCCCGTGTTTGACTGAAGGGCTTCCAGGGTGAATCAGTGGCACCCTTTTTGTGGTGGAAGCAAAGACCTGCGGAGGTGGGCATTGTTGGTCCTCTCCTGTGTGACCAAGGAGACTCCGGTGAATCCCGGGAGTCGGAGGGGCTGAGTATTTGGGCCTTTTGAGCCCCTAGCAGCTAAGTGTTAGCAGAGCCCTGGCCCACCACCCCCCACGTGACAGGGAACTGGCGACCTTGCCAGGATTCGAACCCCGGTAGCCAAGAACTGGGAACTTCGCCAGGAAGCGTGGATCAAGCTACAGTGTTGCCCAAATTGCAAGACAAGTGTTGCCAGGGTACTAATACAGTGTGGCCAGTAAATTCAGTGGTACTGTTACTCAACTAGCTAAGGGACTGAAACGGTGAAATTAGTACCTACTAACTTGTCTGTGTTGTCGTGTATGCTCAATGATATAGAGATGGAGGAGGACAAAGTAAAGAAATTTATTGACACAAGGGACGAGAGAATTTTGGAAGAGTGTACCAAGGCCCAGCTCCAACAAGTGGCAAACCACTTTGAGATCAGGTTGAGGACGACTAAGGTAACGGAGCGAAGGATAGAGATCATGGCACAGCTCACAGCTCGAGAGGAGGCGACGGGAGAGGAGCCATCTCAAGAGGAGCCGTCCCGAGGAGAGCCGTCGCAAGGTGAACCGTCCCGACTAGAGCCACCCCAAGCGCCTACCAGTTTGGAGAGAATTCACAGTGAACATGGAAGCAGTGGAAGGTCCAGCTGTAGTAAGAGAAGCCTGCAACTGGAAATAATGAAGATGCAACTGGAAGCCCAGCTGCGACGAGAGGAGAGAGAAGCACGGCTGCAGCTGCAGCGAGAGGAACGTGCAGCTGAGCTGCAGCGAGAGGAGCGTGAGCGAGAAGCTCGGCTGCAGCGGGAAGAAGGAGAGAGACAGCTGCAACTGGAGGAGATAAAGGTGAAGAAAGAAGTCGAATTGTGTCGCGTTGAACGTGGTCTGCTCTCACTACCTGCACGGCGAGGTGACCTCAAGGTAAGGGAACGTGACTTATCTACGTTCGAACCACAAGAAGCTGAGGCGTTCTTCGAACACTTTGAACGGATAGCAACTCTGAAGGAGTGGCCGGAAGATGATTGGGCTGCTCTGGTCCAGGGCAGGTTGACTGGTGAGGCCCGGGAAGCATACAACATGCTGGACCTAGAGGAGTGTACTAGTTACGACGCGATTAAGAATGCGGTGCTCCACTCATTCCGGCTGACTCCGGAGATGTACCGGAAGCGGTTCAGAGAGTGTACAAGAGCGTTGGGAAAGACTTACGCCGAGACCGCCAGGGATATGGAACGGAAATTCCTATGATGGTTGAAGGCGGAGGAAGCGGAGTCGGCGGATGATATCAAACGACTGATAGTGATGGAGAAGTTTATGTCAGTGCTCCATCCTGAGTTGCGAGTAAGGTTGAGAGAAGCAGGTATTAAGGACCTGAAGGCTGCAGCGGATTGAGCCGATATGCTGGAGGAGGCCCTACGTCTCAGGAGGGAGGGGCCACCCAGACAATCGCCTTACCCCAGGTCGGGAGGGAACCTTAGGAGTTCAGGAGGAGCGAGGACGGGTGGGGACTCTCCCAAGAGTAATGTGCCCTATGAAGTAACCCAGTTCAAGAGCTCAAGGGACGCGGGGAGGAAGCCCCAAGCTGTGAGCAGTGGACCTAGCTCGGGAGCAAGTGCTGCAGTCCCGGACACGACGACAGGGAGTCCAAGGAGGACCCAGGGGACGTCTGCAAGTGGTACTGCCAGGGGGACTAGCGAGTGGCCGCCTAGGGGAGGCAGCCGATGTTTCAACTGTGGTGTGAGAGGACATTATGCCCGCGAGTGTGAGGAGCACCAAGGGAATATAGGACTAATGTTGGAAGAGGAGAGAATGTTTGTTCACACCCCATATTATAGTGGACCCAACGTGAATGGTTGGGAAATGAAGTTGGGTGAACATCCCTTCGTTTTCGGGGCAAACGTGAAGTTTGGAAAGTCAGACCCAGTGGAGGTTGCCGTTCTTCGAGATATGGGTGCTGACATAAGTATGGTAACCAGGAGTATTCTCCCCAAGGAATTTAATGATTCACCTATGGGAGTGGTGAGGATACGCAGTGTGGGGGAGGAATACAGGTTGCCACTTCACGAAGTACAGCTGATTGCCGACTGCGGAGTCGAGAAAGCTATAGTAGCTGTAGCCCCTAAGTTACCCCTAGAGCATGTACAGATGGTGCTGGGTAATGACCTCGGAGGAGGCAGAATACAACCCGATTGGGCCAGGAGTGCCTATGTTGCAAGCAGCGGTACAACCCTGCCAGGTGAGGTATCGGTCGTTCCGGATGGTAGTGAGGAAGCCGACTTCGCCAGGGGAAACGTCGCCAGAGACGACGACAACGAGGGCGAGAGTGCAGAGAGGTCGTCGGAGGTCGTGGAGAACCCCGACGAGGACCTCCGACTAAACCTGATTATGCGTGTGGAGGAGTGGCGAGGAGCAGCTGTACAAACGCCTCGGGCGGTGAAGAGGCTGCAGACCGCACTCCCTCCATACAGAAACGTGAATAAAGTAAGCTCAATGGATGGGCGAACGGCAGTGAGGGGCAGAGTGGAGGAGCCACGACACAGTGCACCCTATGCCGGCCAGATGAATAGTGATAGGTGCAAGATGAACCACCGTGGTGAGGTGAGCCACAGGGAGGTGGATGAGCCCAACCACGAACCGAAGAAGACGTCTGCAGGGAAGAGAATCTCATGGAGGAGTGAAGATGTTCGTCGGGAACGAAGGAGCGAATGGTATAGGAAAGGCAATACGAAGAAAGCAGGGAATAGGTACACCCAGGGTAGGCGCCAGCCTAACCAGAGGGGCATTGGGCCATCGCAAAAGCCTAGTGTGGAAAAGGGGAAGCTGCTGGATGGAGTACAGGTGACAAGTGCCACTATGAGGAGACAACGCACCTATGGGAGAAGAGGAACCGAGGAGAGAGAAGATTGGCGAAGAGGAGATCATGAGAGGAAACGTGGAGTACCTGTAGGACGCAGTGGAAGTGCAAGACTATCTCGGAGTGCACGACGCGGTGGAGGCACTGCATGCACTGAATCTTACAGTGGTAACGAGCCGTGGGAGTACACTCTTAGCCACGGAGAGAGGATTTCTTGTAGGTGTTCAGGGAACACTCATCACACCCGTTCCTATGCGAGGTGGACATATAATGAGGCAAGTGACTGGCAAGGTGGTACGAGCCACGTCACCAACTGGAGGAGTGACACTTCAGGAACGGAGGGAGCAAGAGTATAGGTTGCCCTCTTGAGTGCTGCTCTTCCGATATGACTCTTATTTTAAGGGAAGGGGTATGTTACGGTGCCCTCTCCTATTTCTTTCGTTTGCCGGCTTAAAGAGTCATATCAGCTCTCCCTACTGATTCTCTGAGGTTCAGGGAGTCTAATGATATATGTGGCGACCAGACTGGCTGCCAGTTAAGGGAAGGAAGTTACATTACAAGTTGTAAATAAAGGGAAATTGGCGCCCTGTTATAAAATGAAAGAGTATCCCCTAATGCAGATATGACCTTTTGGAAGGGACACTAGCCGATCGCGGATTTGCCGACTTAGGTCGCAGACGACAAATCAGGGCCCGCCATGACGTCACCGAGTGCCCCGGGCGGCGCCAACGTCAGAGTTGACCTAACCTCGGAAGCGAGAGGACGCGCCTCGGTCTGCTCTCAAGGATTTGAGGCTCTACAAGCCTTTCTCGGTGGAATAGTGCAGGCTCTCGCAGCCCATCTCACATATTGGAGACCCCGCGCTTCTGGGAAGCGAAAAGGAACCAAGTTTATTGAGCGAAAGAGTGCCAAACTTGGAAAATATTCGGCGACGACGCTGGGCGGCGACGCTGGACGTTGGGGGGCCTGGAAAGGTGTGGCGGGCAAGCCTAGCTGTGACCAGGTCACATCCACTGAGAATTTTGGAAGGACGACACCGTGCCTAGGACAAGGAGCAACGCCTTGAGGAAGGGGCGAGTGTGGGAAAAATAGTGATTAGCTCAGCACCCATCGATGAACCAGGATTGGGGCAGCTGAATCTCAGGGATTGGAACGGCGACGACGCGAAGGCTCCACGACACCTGAGGACCTGTGGAACGTCCTGGATCGTCAAGGATCGACCCAAGGAAGCGTGGGAACCTCACACCATCGACGGACAGGCGTTGTGAGCCAGGAATGTAAGGTAGATCATTTTCCCTCCAATTACCCCTTGTGTGAGTAGGCTAGTTAGGCCACAATAGTTACTTATGTATGTGGCAGCAGGACTTTAATACTTTAGTAGTAGAATAGGCTGCAAGGCAGATTGTGTCCAGGACTGTCAGAGAGGACAGTGTGTATGGATGGCAGGACAGTGAAGAAGAGGTGCCGACGTGGTGAAGAGGCCCTCCTGTGAGAGAGTGTGGGACTCCTGTTTTTCTGCCCAGCTGAAGGAGTGTTGGAGGTCGTGGAAGAAGAGGCTGACGATCTCCAGACTTATTATCCTTATTTCCATATTCATGTATTACTTGTGATTGTGTGTGTGTTCATGTAATTTGCATCAGTAAATTCACACATTTTATCACTGTGTTTAAGTGTGCCTCCATTATGATATTTTCTCTATGAGCATACACGAAGGTTATCATAGTACCACCTAGGGAACACTACGTTCTCTATAGCAGTTCTTATTGCCTGGAGAGTGGTAAAGACAGCACAGACTTACATAAAAGTGTACCCTTAGCCATCCGATCAGTATCGGTGCCTGAATGGTGGCAACTATTAACGTAGTGGCTAGAGAGAGGTAAAGCCACACAGACCTTCCTGGGAGAGTACCCTGGGCCAACAGTCTAGTAGCAGATCTATGGGAGTAGCAATCTTCTGGCTACAAACAATATATAATACACCCACTGAACTGCATTGCTGGGGTGCAGATATAATAACCCAGCTGGCGACCTTGCTAAGAAGAAGATAGAGAAGACAGGCGGGAAAGGAGTTCCTGCAACCTTTTTGTCTGGCAGGCAAGACTCAGGGAGGTTATGGTTATAAGGTAAGCCTGAGTCTTCCTTCACTCCCCCACGGGTCTAGGCCGGAACTGTTAGCAGCAGTTTCCCCATGTTTGACTGAAGGGCTTCCAGGGTGAATCAGTGGCACCCTTTTTGTGGTGGAAGCAAAGACCTGCGGAGGTGGGCATTGTTGGTCCTCTCCTGTGTGACCAAGGAGACTCCGGTGAATCCAGGGAGTTCGGAGGGGCTGAGTATTTGGGCCTTTTGAGCCCCTAGCAGCTAAGTGTTAGCAGAGC
The DNA here is from genome assembly GCF_040958095.1 of Procambarus clarkii. Lineage (NCBI taxonomy): Eukaryota > Metazoa > Arthropoda > Malacostraca > Decapoda > Cambaridae > Procambarus > Procambarus clarkii. The sequence goes on along the minus strand of NC_091203.1, from coordinate 9,403,126 downwards.
CCTGGCCCACCACCCCCCACGTGACAGTAGGGATAACGTTTTTATTAACAATATCTTTCAGGACACTTTTCTCCGTTTTATGAGCTGTGGAAAAGAAGTTCCTCTAAAATAGTCTAATAAGGGGTACAGGTGTTGAGTTAGTTGTCTCTTCAGAGGTTGCAAGGCGTTTCACCTTCCTTCTTATCATGTCTTCAACGAAACCATTGGAGAAGCCGTTGTTGACTAGGACCTGCCTTACCCTTCAGAGTTCTTCATCGACTTGCTTCCATCCTGAGCTGTTGCTTAGAGCACGGTCGACATAAGCGTTAAAGACACTCCTCTTGTACCTGTCTAGGCAGTCACTGTTGGCATTCAGGCACATTCCTATGTTTGTTTCCTTAGTGTAGACTGCAGTGTGGAAAACTCCGCTCCTTTCCATGACTGTTACATCTAGAAAGGGCAGCTTCCCATCCTTCTCCATCTCGTAAGTGAAACGCAACACAGAATTCTGCTCAAATGCCTCCTTCAGCTCCTGCAGATGTCTGACATCAGGTACCTGTGTCAAAATGTCGTCAACATACCTGCAGTATATAGCCGGTTTCAAGTTCATGTCGACTAAGACTTTTTGCTCGATGGTACCCATGTAGAAGTTTGCAAACAGGACACCTAGGGGAGAACCCATCTACTTGCTTATACATGTGTCCATCCGGGCTCAAGAAGGGTGCCTCTTTAGTACAAGCTTGGAGTAGTTTCTTTAGACTGTTTTCTGGTATGTCAAGACGAGTACAGGCCGGATCACGGTACACTCTGTCGGCTATCATCCCGATTGTTTCATTCAGGATGAAACATGAAACAATCACTTTCATTGTTTCATTTAGGATGAAACAATCGGGATGATAGCCGACAGAGTGTACCGTGATCCGGCCTGTACTCCTCTTGACATACCATAAAACAGTCTAAGGAAACTACTCCAAGCTTGTACTAAAGAGGCACCCTTCTTGAGCCCGGATGGACACATGTATAAGCAAGTAGATGGGGTCGCCATGGGTTCTCCCCTAGGTGTCCTGTTTGCAAACTTCTACATGGGTACCATCGAGCAAAAAGTCTTAGTCGACTTGAACTTGAAACCGGCCATATACTGCAGGTATGTTGACGACATTTTGACACAGGTACCTGATGTCAGACATCTGCAGGAGCTGAAGGAGGCATTTGAGCAGAATTCTGTGTTGCGTTTCACTTACGAGATGGAGAAGGATGGGAAGCTGCCCTTTCTAGATGTAACAGTCATGGAAAGGAGCGGAGTTTTCCACTCTGCAGTCTACACTAAGGAAACAAACATAGGAATGTGCCTGAATGCCAACAGTGACTGCCCGGACAGGTACAAGAGGAGTGTTGTTAACGCTTATGTCGACCGTGCCCTCAGCCACAGCTCAGAATGGAAGCAAGTCGACGAAGAACTCTGTACGGTAAGGTAGGTCCTAGTCAACAACGGCTTCTCCAATGGTTTCGTGGAAGACATCATAAGAAAGAAAGTGAAACGCCATGCAACCTCTGAAGAGACAACTAACACAACACCTATACCCCCTATTAGACTATTTTACAGGAACTTCTTTTCCACAGCCCATAAAACGGAGGAAAGGGTCCTGAAAGATATTGTCAGTAGAAACGTTATCCCTACAGACAAAAATCAGAAGATACAACTGACGATTTACTATAAAACCAGAAAAACGGCCAGCCTACTCATAAGAAACACTCCAGACCACAAAGCAGAACGCTTTAAAAGAGACCAACGTCGTCTATGCCTTCAAATGCCCTCTTGAGGACAGTAAGCCTCAAAAAAACCAGTATATAGGCAAGACAATAACATCTATTTCCAGGCGTTTAACGATGCATAAGTAACAGGGCTCCATTAAGGAACATATAATCTCTTCCCACAAACAAACCATCACCAGAGAAATCTTAGCAAACAACACAGAAATCATCAATAGATACAGCGATAGCAGGTGGCTTGACGTCTGCGAGGCACTACACATCAAGAAGTCAACACCAGCAGTCAACAGCCAATTAATGCACAACTATATTTTACCCACTTCAAGACTCCGCTCCAATATAGAAGCATCAAGAAATATGGACCAATAGGCTTTCTACAATTACTTCCATTCAATTCCCATTGTTTCGTGTTCTGTCTTGTGTTGGAATTTAATACCCATTCAATACCCATTGTTGAAAGTTCGTTTTCACCTCATCCACCTCACCCAAATGTAGATATAAACTCGAAAGATGTGTAAGCTCTATTCAGTTTCAGTTGTGTGTTTGTAAACTAAAGTCTTTGAAAATGTAATAAGTTTTACGAAACGCGCTCAAGTGTCGCGTCAGTCTAGAAATAAAAAATTAATTTTGGAGAATTGATCTTTGAATTACCATCAACAGTGAAAAGAACGTAAGAAAGATACAGAAAATTTGTGTTAGAATTATTAATCTTACTTTTTCGGTCATATTTAATAATATATGTCTACAGGAATGACTGCTACCAAAATATACATATATATATATGTTTATATATATATATATATATATATATATATATATATATATATATATATATATATATATATATATATATATATTGTGACGGTGACGCGTTGGTGTTCGGCTGTTTCAAAAGCTAGGGGTATGGCCTCGTCACATACAGAAACAAAAAGAGAAAATCTGGAACTTCGTCTGTGGTAAGGTAATGGGAAGACACACAAAACACAAGTAAATTTAACAATGAGATTTTAATTACGTTAGAAAAGCAAAACATGAATAAAATGGACATAAAATTCGTATCATAAAATCAATCTTTCAAAATAATATGAATAATCAAATAATATGAATAAGCCAAGTTTTCATTAATTGTTTTTCGACGACCTAACCTACCTAACCTAACCTAACCTAACTTTTTCGGTTACCTAACCTAACCTAACCTATAAAGATAGGTTAGGTTACGTTAGGTAGGGTTGGTTAGGTTAGGTCATATATCTACGTTAATTTTAACTCCAATAAAAAAAAATTGACCTCATACATAATGAAATGGGTAGCTTTATCATTTCATAAGAAAAAAAATTGAGAAAAAATATATTAATTCAGGAAAACTTGGCTTACTAGGCAAATCGGGCCTTGCATAGTAGGCCGAGAAGTGCGTTCTGGATACTAGGTACGATATATATATATATATATATATATATATATATATATATATATATATATATATATATATATATATATATATATATATATGTCGTACCTAGTAGCCAGAACTCACTTCTCAGCCTACTATTCAAGGCCCGATTTGCCTAATAAGCCAAGTTTTCCTGAATTAATATATTTACTATAATTTTTTCTTATGAAATGATAAAGCAACCCTTTTCTCTATGTATGAGGTCAATTTTTTTTTATTGGAGTTAAAATTAACGTAGATATATGACCGAACCTAACCAACCGTACCTAACCTAACCTAACCTATATTTATAGGTAAGGTTAGGTTAGGTAGCCAAAAAAAGCTAGGTTAGGTTAGGTTAGGTAGGTTAGGTAGACGAAAAAACATTAATTCATGAAAACTTGGCTTATTAGGCAAATCGGGCC
>NC_091203.1:9299523-9397023 GCF_040958095.1 Procambarus clarkii | reverse complement strand
CTATATCTACGTTAATTTTAACTCCAATAAAAAAATTTGACCTCATACATAATGAAATGGGTAGCTTTATCATTTCATAAGAAAAAAAATAGAGAAAATATATTAATTCAGGAAAACTTGGCTTATTAGGCAAATCGGGCCTTGCATAGTAGGCTGAGAAGTGCGTTCTGGCTACTAGGTACGACATATATATACATATATATATATATATACATATATATATATATATATGTATATATATATATATATATATATATATATATATATATATATATATTATATATATATATATATATATATATATATATATATATATATATATATATATATATATATATATAATCACTTTGTTTTTAAATTTTATTCTTCAAAAAGGGTTACAACATTGGTTACATGCAGGGTACAAAGCTACTTGTCACAAGTTGTAGAGCTCCTCCAGCTCCTCAGATGGTGGGCAGGACCTATAGATGCAGTGAGCATTTCTTCTCTGGATTGCCATACTAAGGCTCCGAAAGTGGAAACTGGCGGCTCTAGGGTTTCTAGTTGTTTCAATTAGCTTGGAACCCAGCTCCTTTAAAAAACTAGCAGCACTTTTACCCCAGACACGAAGTGTCTCTGAGGCAATGGGGACAGAATTGTAGTGGTGATCAAGATATCTGTATTTATGTGACTTAGCTGCTTCCCGGTGATCGGCAGCACCACCTGCCTGTGCAGCATTGAAATCAACATAGGTTTTGGCTAAAGTTGAAACGCAAGTGTAATCCCTCACCAACTGTCTATGGGGCTTTCTCTCTGCTGGACAACCGGCTGTGGTAAGGTTTCTCTTCATAATGTCATAATCCTCGCTGTGTCTTTTCAATTCCATCGTCCTGTCATTTTGCAGATTAATTGTACATCTGTATTCAGTGTGGTTTGGGGCAGCCAGGCGGGGAGAGCCACAACAATTCGGAGGGCCTGCGGTGTGAGACGGGTGCAGGTTGCTGACATTGGGGTTGCTAATAGGAAGTCACCTGCATGGGGAGCTGCAACAGCTCTAAGTCGGGAAGTGTCATGTAATGTTGTCACAGCTTCTAGGCATGTCGAAGCTTCTTTGTCGATAATGGGGCGATCCCAGCTGGGTCGAGGGCTTCAGAAGGTGGTAGTTGTGGTGCTGGTCCTGCGAGAGAGACCCATTTGGTTGTGCAGACCGTACAGCTGGAATCATGTACCCCTGTCTGTTGAACTAGGTGATCAGGTAAGATTTTCCTCACCAGGTTGTCAGATGCCATTAAAGAGGACAGGAACGCTGGTACAACAATTTGTTTTTCTGTGCGAACGCCGAGGCCCCGGAGTCTGACAAGAAGGAAGGCATGTTTCCACTGTGAGTTGCTGAGAGAAAGGTTGAGGACTTTTTCTTGCATTGACTTCAGCAGGCTGTCATACTCTTGTAATTTAATATTAATGAAAGATTTCGAACATCTAAAAAAGTAGGTCAGCCTAGGCAGGGACAAGCATCTGGTGATGAAGTAAAGTGCATCATGAGCATCGATGTCTTCAATCTTCTCATTCGTCCTCTTCAGGTCAGAGATCTTCTTACCAAGGATCTCGTCGATGACATTTCCTCCAAGAGAAACTCCTAGAAGTGTGCTGTACTCAGCGTTGGGTATATGAATATCAGGCAAAACAACCTTTATTTGCTCTATTATGTGCTCGTTGGTGGAAGTTATTTCGCACTTGGAAGAGTTCAGGGTGAGGCCTAAACTGGCTCCTTGCTCCTGAATTATTCTTATGTCATCCAGGAGGGAGTCTGGGGAGCCAGCTAGAGAACCATCGTCCAAAAACCAAATGTTAAGCTCACTGGACAGGTTATCAGTGACTTTCTTGATGATTAGGCAGAAATGAAAAGGAGCATGGAGTTACCCTGTTGGACACCTTGTGATTCAATTTCATGTTCCCAACATTTCTAACCAGTTCGACGAATTCTTGTTCTAAACTGACTTCACCCATTCTTAACCTTTTTTGTACCAAGCTCTCTCTCTACCTATAAGGTTCTTCAGATCCTTTGTTATCCATTTCGGGTCATTATTATCGCGATCTTTTCAAGTTGTATAGTATATTAATCAGTATAATTAGTATACTGCTAGATGGAGTTGAGATTGCGAAGTCGGATTGTGAAAGGGATCTGGGAGTTATGATTAGTAAGTATTTAAAAAATTCTAAAAAATCAAATGAGACCAGAAGGCATGGCAGGATGTGCAGAATACCCTCCTTTGAAAAGCAGAGGTGCAACAGGTACTCTGAGAGAGAACTCTATCAGCATCAGAGGCCCGAGACTGTTCAACACGTTTCCACTACACATAAGAGGCATAACTAGCTAACCCCTGACAGTTTTCAGGAGAGAGAACTCGATAAGCACCTCCAAAGGATACCTGATCAACCAGGCTGGGATTCATACGTCAGGCTGCGAGCACCTGCATCAAACAGCCTGGTTGACCAGTCCAGCAATCGACCAGGCCACGGAAACACCTCAAGGTAACTTCAAGGTAAGGTACTACGTTCATGTGCTTTGCTTAGAATATTTTTAAATAAGTTATCTTGTGAATCCACATTGAAATCCCTTTTTACATCACCCATCGCTGGGTTCATGTCTCGTTGCAAGACCGCCCCCCCCCCATAGACTTTACAGTCTATTTCACCCAAAAAAAATTTAGGCCCCTAAAATCAGCTTTTCCAAAATTTGGCACATTAACAGAATTTTCTCCTACAAATCTATTCCATTCTATACTAAATCTGATTTCTTTGTGATTACGCTTCCCTAGTTCACTCACTATTTCAATGTTATGGGCCAATTCCTACTACTATCTCCTCTACTACACTTTGCTCCTCACCTCTCTCTAGCCTATTTATTGCCTACATCTAATTCCTCATCACAATCAACTTGAGAATGGTCCTGGACGGACCGAAACGTCGTCGTCCCTTCACCTTCTAGTGTGTGGTCTGGTCAACTTCAATGTCATTAATTTGCATTTCCCTGTTACATAAAACTTGGTCTAAAATATTATTTTCACGCATTGGTTCCTTAGTGTGTTGCTTAAGAAAACAATCGTCAATTAATTCTAGAAAATCTTTTTCTTCATTATTCCCTGTTGTGTTAGGCAGTTTATTCAACTAAAATTAAAGTCACCCATGACACGAATACTGTTTGACTTAGATGCTCTAGATATTTCATCTCATAGAGGCTTTGCTTCCATTCTGTATAAGTTTAGTGACCGGTATATAACTCCAATTATAAGATGTTTAGAGTTTTCGTTTAATTCTAGACAAAAAGTTTCTGTGTGTGGCTGTGTTCTGATTCCATCTTTGAGACTATATTTCAAATTTGCCTTAACATATATGGCTACTCACTCGTCTAAAATATCTATCTATGTGAAATAATTTAAATCCGTTTATATGTCCGTAAACACAATCACAGGTTTGTGTTCAAGGGATCTTCCGGCGTTAAGTGGTATACTTATTACTCGTGTGCATCTGTAGACCTATTAGTTCATTATTTGGACTTATGCTTTCAAGATCACAACCCTCTGCACGTTTGCTCATGCAAACATTTACAAAGCTCAATTGTGCAGATGTACACATGCGAGTAGCGGCGAAGGCGTCCGACTTATAGCTTGATCACTATCAATGTCAGTGACTTACTGACACTGATAGTGATCAAGCAAAAGACCTTGCAAAAGGCAAAGTTTTGGAACGCCTATTTGCTTCCGAGCACCACGACGCCCTCCAACCTGCCAATCTTCATCCCGCACCTCCATTGAAGTCATCACGAAGGATGTAACATTTTTTTCGTGAACGAAAAGTAACTGAATCGTTGGCCAGTCCCTGCCGACACCTTGGAAAGCACCAACGAACGGAACTTTGCCTCTTGTGTTCAAAGCTGAGTTCAGCAAGAACGATCAAACTTGGATTCTGAATAAACGGACATCATGCAAGCATGCACAAAATATGCCTCAACTCTCAAGTAAGAAGAGAACCGGACCCTGGCACTGCTTGTGGTCAAAGATAAAATCAGGTAGAACAACGGATATTAATGTCTTACACAAAGTGCGACATTCTCTAACGTTACGGAAACAACTACATGCAGACCGGATCACATCACATTACACGGGAGCATACTTGTTAATTTCAGGCGCTGTCTAATTTAATAATATGTCAAAGAATTGGAGAATATGTACCTCTTTTATTTTCAGGGAAACCTGTTTGGTTTTTAATTGCATATTTGAGCATACAGACATTCATACAAGCCCCCAGAAAACTGCCTTAGCTCTCAAGAAAGAAGAAAGCTTTGAAACTAGCGGTCCCAAGGGAGATACACCTCTTACGCCACAGTCACACGAAGAGACTCCAAAACACTCATCACACCTAGTACTGAGGAGAAACCCCATCCCTCGCCATGGCTACGCATTTATGACAACATAGGCGGAACAGCTCTTACAAGCGCTCTCTTTCACATCACCTGGTGGATACGCTAAGTTGGCTACCACTCAGCAAACAATCCTTGGTTCGCCGACCACATCTGTGTGAGGAGCGGTGAAGGCAAACGACATTCTGCTCCACACCGTCAATATCGGTGCGAACTCATCCATACAATCAAGAAAGCTTTGGAACAACTATTTTGCTCTAGAGCCCGTCGACGCCCTGCAACCAGCTGACCTTGCCCTCATCCCCCCAACGACGGTATCCGGGAGGATGCAACATTTTCGTCAGGCACACCATCATCTTCATCATTGCCCAGCTTTCTCCGACATCTTGGTAGGCACCAATGGCCGGAACCCGACCCTGCTTGTGGTCAAAGCTGAATTCAGCAAGAACGACGAAATCCAATATACAACAGCAAGGGCAACATTCTCTTCCACAACGGAATCAACCACATGCATACCAGATTGCGACAAATTGGTCCCCTTTCAAGGGCTATATTCAATTACTAACATTTCCAAGTATTTGAAAATTCTGTACCTTTTCCATTTTCAGGGAAAATTGTTTTGTTTTTAATGGTAGAGTTTGAATATATGGACATTCATGGAAGCCCACAGAAAAATACTTCAACTCTCAAGTAAGGAAAATGCTTACAAACCAGTTATACTTCTCTCTCCATGCGAACATACGCGAACATAAGCCCAGTCACATAAGGGGACTGGGCTTATGGGGACTGGGCCACCCAACACCCCCTCTCCACACCACCTCCTCTCAACTGCACCACACTCAACACCCCCTCTGAACACCATACCACCCAACACCTCCCTCTCAACACCACAGCACCCATCACCCCCTCTCAACACAACACTACCCAACACCCACTCTACCCAATTCACAACCCAACACCCCCTTCTCCACACTGCCCCCTCTCAACAGCACTCCACCCAACACCCCTTCTGAACACCACACCACCCAACACCCCCTCTCAACCCCACACCTCCCTCTCAACACCACACCACCCAACACCTCCCTCTCAACACCACACCACCCAACACCTCTCCCTCAACACCACACTAAACAACACCCCCTCTCAACACCACCCCACCCAACACCCCCTCTCAACACCACACAACCCATCACCCCGTCTCAACACCACACTACCCGGAGAGGACTGTTAGCAGCCGTGGAGTGAGGACGTTTCTCGACCCTCCGTGGCTGTTGGAGTTGTTTGCTGTTTTGGTCGCCAGGTGGTGTGGGCGTCCCTGCCCTACCAGTTTTGTTGCCTGCCTGGCTGCGTTGACGTGGCAGTTCTGACATGGGGGGCCATCTTCCTCCTGTTCAGCGTGTGAACTCCGTGGGCCTGGAGTTCACTTGTAAGGCTGGTTATCCGACCATCGAGATGGTGATGTGTGACATGCTTCGTGTCCCGGTGGAAGCTGTTTACGGTGTGGAGCTAGTTTCGGCCCATCGGGTTGTTATTAAGTTCGTGGGGGAGGACGAGTACCGGGACTTCCTCCGTCGGTACGGGGGGCGTACGTTGCCGTTGCCAGACGATGCCGGCTCTGTGACGATTTCGGACAGCAGTGGTGCCCTGACTTATGTCAGTATCCATGGTGCGCCCCTGGAATTCCCTGATGACCTCCTCCGGCGTTACTTCGGGGGGTTTGGTACTGTTGTCAGCGTGCTGGTGAACACGCTCTCCTCGGGGCGGTATGCTGGGAGGCGTACAAACATTCGCACGTTGGGGATGCGCCTGCGGTCGGATATACCTTCTTCTGTCCGGCTTCTGGGGTACTACGTCCGGGTGTATTATGCCCGGCAGCCTCGTACCTGTTTCCGATGTGGCCTGTTGGGGCATCAGGCTGCCGGGTGCTCTGAGGCCCCTGCTGCTCCTGTCAACTTGTTCCGCGACGAGGATTTCCCGCCGCTCCCTCTGGAGGCAGTCTCTGGTGATGTTGATGAGGAGGTGCGCGTCCCGTTTGCTGCTGCAGCTTCCCCGGCGGCGCCTGCCGTTCCTCCGGTTGTTGCCGTCCCTCCTCCGGTTCTTGAGGTACCGTCGGTTGGTCTGCCTGATCCTGTTGCTGTTCCAGCTGCTCCCGTGGGCCTTCCTGGCGCTCCCTGTGTGACGTCGCTGTCTTCTCCCTCGTCTTCTGATGCTGCGCCTGGCCCTGTGTCCGTGACTCGGGTCCCGGATGTGCTTGGTGCTGGGGTGACTGCAGAGCCTCCTGCTGTGTGTGGCCCGGTTTCCCCTGTGGTAGAGGCTGCTGCCGTCCTGGCGTCGGTTCCTTCGGCTCGTGGTACCCGTGTTTCTGGGTCACTTACCGGCTCGGACGATATCCGGCCGGTGCCCAAACGTTCCCGGCGTTCGTCTTCTTCCTGGGCCGACGTTGGTGACTTCAGTGACTGTGGGGCTTCGGATGTTGACAGTGTGGATACGGATGCGTCGATGTCTCCGCGGTTCGTGGTGGCGGAGGTCCATGTGCCTGCCGGTGCTGGTGCCTGTGTCTCGGACGTGCCTTCGGTTCTTTCTCCGCCGGGGGACTCTCCACAGTAGGGGGTGGTGGCTTCCACTGCCAGGGATGGTGTGGACTCTGGTGCTGGGCGTGGCCTGGTGGTGACGTTACGGAAGGATGCGCGCCGTCCGGGTTCCCTGCTGTCGTCTGGTGGTGTGCCCGGGGCCGCGGGTACCCCTGTGGTGCGGGTGCGCGTTGGGGCCCTGAGGGACGTGTTGCCGGCGTCTGTGATGCCACCGGGTCACTGGTCGAAGATTGCCGAGTTACTGCTGTCTGACGGACCGGAGTGCTTTCGTGGGGGGCAAGTTCCCTTCCTGTGGGGGCGAGTGGCGACTTCTCGCCTCATGAGTTCTACCATCTGGGTCCCCAGTTTGCAGGTGTTTGTTGCCCCGGTTCCGGATGTTATGGCGTCCCCGGTGGATGGACGAGACCCTTGGCAATGGGTGCTCTGGGAGGCGTTCAATGTAAGATTTCCGGGCAAGTATGTGCTCTGATTTCTTGTGTATTTGCTCTATGACATGCTGTGTGCCCTTCTGGCTGTTTGTTTGACCTGTTCTATTATGTGCTTCTGCCTCTCCCTTTGTGCGTAGCTTTGCCGTGTGGCATATTAGTTTCTAGTGCTTGGCGTCACTCGTTTCGCGTTTTGGCTTAGCATTTCGCCTTTCCTGGCTTTGTGATTCACCCTTCACGGGTACGCCGGGGCACATCCGATCCCACGATCGTCGTCGCCCCTAACTCAACAACAACAACAACACCACACTACCCAACACTACACCACCCATCACCTCCCTCTCAACACCACCCACTCTCAACACCACCCGACCCAACACCCCCTCTCAACACCACACCACCCAACACCCCCTCTCAACACCACAACACTCAACACCTCCCTCTCAACACCACACCACCCATCACCTCCCTCTCAACACCACACCACCCAACACCTCCCACTCCACCCATCACTTCCCCTCTCAACACCACACCACCCAACACCCCCTCTCAACACCACACAATCCAACACCCCCTCTCAACACCACACCATCCAAAATCCCCTCTCAACACAACCCCACCCAATACTCCCTCTCAACACAACACCATCCAACACCCCCTCTCAACACTACACCACCCAACGCCTCCCTCTCAACACCACACCACCCAACACCCCCTTTCAACACCACACCATTCAACACCCCCTCTCCACACCATACCATCCAACACCCACTCTCAACACCACCCCACCCAACACCCCCTCTCAACACAACACCATCGACCACCCCCACGCAAAATTACCCCACTCAACACCCCCTCTCAACACCACACAACCCAACACCTCGTCTCAACACCACCCAACACCATACCTCCCAACACTTCCCTCTGTTGGATATTTCCAACACCGAATACAACATTGTTGTATTCTCATTACTTATTACTAACCATACTAATTATTGTAGTAAGTAAAATTAACAACACGTAAAATTCTCATGTACTAATAATTTCATCTGTGCAGTAGGCTAGAATTCTCACGTCACCTGACGCCAGTATTGCGTCAGATTTCCTTACAGTAAACACATTATATCCAATGTGTGTGAGAATTAAATTCGATTCTCCATAATTAAAGCATTCTGTATGATAACTAATTGCAGACGAATTGATCTCTAACTAAAAGCCGAATACAGCGTTAGAATCATAGTGTCTATCTCGTGATAAAGTTAACGTCACAAATGAATGCCATGGGGAGACATTAATTCCTCTCCCTTATATATTTACTATTCTTAAATTGGTAAATAACAATATTTTGTTCCTCTAAATAATAAACCCGTCCAGTCTTTAACGTTTCAAGCGCAAATGCGAGAAATATTAATGTTCGACACAATAATTTGTTTTATGAACGCGGGCTCGGCGTGGGTAGAGGGACGCCATCTCAGTACACGTGGAGAGCCGATCAGGGGCAGGCCTGCGCTTACCGTACTCATAAGAAGACGCCATTGCCCAGCAAATAGGGCAGGTGTTATCCATCCTCAGATGAAAGTCGCCACTGTGAGGCGTGAATAACCTTGCAGATAATATCTTCAGCTAGTGCTGGTGTCAAATTAGGAGCCCTTTGACTTGGTTCCTGACGACACGTGACCAGCCAGCGGAACGCATCATTATTCAGGATAGGCCTAGCCGGAGCCTGAGATGCGAATCACGGCAATCTTAATACTTATACAGTGCCCACAGCTAAGTATATTCTTTTATGTGATGCATCAGGTAGAAGTTTTAATAGTAGCAGGGTGATTGTCCGTTACGACGCACGATAACACCTAATAACAGGTGATTAAAATTTGTCACCTGTAACTCTTAATATTCTTGAATATAGATTTAGTAGTTAAATCAGTTGCTACTGAAAATTTATTTGTCTTGCAGCACGAGAGAAGAATTCTCCATACTGCCTTCCCACATGTTAACCCGTTCCACTCGTCAGTCGACCGAGTCTGGAGAATAAGAGGACTTCCATGGCTTTCGAAAGGAATCTTCATTAAGCTAAGATTTATTTCCTTTTAGAATTCTATTGCAATTTATCTTGTGCAGAATTCTTTGGGATTAATATGTGGTTTACTGTAACTCATTACTATGCTCATAATCTATGTTCATTTTTTTAGTAATGATATCAGTTTCAGTATTATTTTATAGGATTAGATTATTATTAATTGAGTTAGTGAACGAACCACACTAATTCCTGGACGTACTTACCTCCAGTAATAACCCCCCAATGTAGGTGTTTGAGGTTTGTTTCATTTAATAATACAGCCCATTAATTATTATTATGATCATACTTTCTAGTTTTATCCATAGTTACTGGTTTCATCTAGGAATTATCTAATGATCAGAAATTCTCAGTTTCCCTCTTTACTTTAAAAGTGGGTGGTCCTTCGTAATTTAATTTACTACATTAATATTTAAATAATCAGATTCAAGCCCCAAATATCCCACATTATGGTCCTTATCGAACCGGATAGGCATTAAATTTATAATTAAAATATTAACCATTAATAACTAATCCTTGTGTGATAGAAGCTAGACTAACTATTTAATTAATTGTGTCAACTAACAGTGTAACACATCAGTTAGCCTAGATCACACTAATATATTGCTACTTTCACCTCATGTATAAAGTGGCTCTAGTGGGTCATAGCAAATTACCCACAACACTTAGACCTATACCTCACACCGAGGTGAGAATCTTTAGGTCACCAGGAGCAACAGCTCATAACTTTTACAATAACACCACCCTAACACCTGCATTCGAGTGGCATCACCATCTAACCATTATATACTTAAGTGGTAATGACATCCACCCCACTCGTCATCCAGCCGAGGTGATCAAACACCTCAAAAACATAATTTCTTCTTTCAAGCTCATCAGTGAATCAGTAGTATTCACATTAGTGGAACCTCGCCAACCAAGTCAAGATAATCGTTGGGGAGTAACTCCGGAATACTACCTGAGAGCTGCTAAGTACATAAATTTCAGGCTGAAAAAACGAGTGAGATTGGATGCCACATATATCCAATTTACAGCCAGACCTTACAGACAGAACCTGACCAGAGACGGTGTACATTTGTCAGGGGAATCTAGGTTGCATGTGGTTGACAAGTTAATTAACACCATCAACCATCACAAAAGGCTGTGGCTAGCAAGCCAAACTTAACTGTACATAATTGTTCACCTGTGTGTGCAAGAGCACTCTTATAAAACAAAAAAACAAAAAATACAGCACAACTATATTTACCTTACTGCACCACAATAATCTTTACCCATGTTAGTAGGTAGAATTTAGGCTGAGATTGTGCTGAATTTGGTACAAGCTCAGACTAAATAATTTTATAGTTCTTAGTTAGGAATTATTACGACTAGATCTAAACTAGTCAGTGTTGCATGTATTATATTATTTGTGCTGACCCTATACAGGGGGGGATTAAATTTTGAGATAACTCTGATTGGAGTGTCTCCATAATATTTCTCTTGTATGCATTATTTTGTGTATCTATTTTGTGTATTGCTGGATTCTCTCCATTAACTCTGATGGTGATATGGATGAGCTAACCGGACGAGAACTAATGGTGAAGTTCAGACAGTACACAAAATATCTAGCTATTTGTTAGGTAGGTAGGTACATTCAACCTCAAGTGAGGTAAAATATAAAGTAGTCACCTTAAATTAGGTTACAATTAATGTTACATGTTCACTAATGAACAAGTACCCAAGCTTCATTAGTAATACATATACTAACACTGTGAAGTTTGAACCTAAGCTCAACATGGCTACTCCTGAACAATTGAGGAGAACCTACATTGGCCTTAAAGGTCACTTGACCAGATTAATTAATAAGGCTGAGAGCTTAACTAAAGATAATCCCATTGACTCTTATCACTTAGAGTCATCAGTTAGATTGGCTGATCTGAAATTTGATCAAGTCAGATCTGCAGGTCAATCTTACCTTGATCTGCTAAATACTGTAGAAACTGATCCTGAAGAAGCAAGTCAAACTGTAGACGACATCTCCCAATATGAAGAGGAGACTCATGATAAAATTATCAGGCTATCTAAATTAGCCAAACAGTCTGGATCCAAGACCAGCAACACTGGGTCTCACTTCAATAATCACTTACCCGAGGTTCGTTTACCTACTCTAGACTTGCCCACCTTTTCAGGATTAGATACAGAAAATTGGGACAATTTTTGGACTTCCTTTGAAGTTCACATCCATAAGAAACAGTCTCTAGACAAAGTTTCTAAATTTTCATACCTACTCAGTCTTCTCACAGGAGAGGCTAAAAAAGTCATACATAACCTTACTCTTGATGAGAGTAATTATGAGGAAGCTATAAAACTCCTGAAGTTGAACTATTGCAACAAAGAGTTAAGTATAGCTACCCTTTATTATCAATTGCTAGATCTGAATGCACCAAACAGTAGACCAGAGTCACTTCAAAGCTTCAGACTAGAAGTACAGTCTCTAGTAAAGGCCTTAGGTACCAAGGTTAATATACCTAGCTCTGAATGGTCTATCAAGCTATTGTTACAGAGGAAATTACCTCGAAATGTCTTGACAGAGCTCTCCCCCTCCCCGCTCAGCTCGTTGTCGCCGTGTGGGGGCTTCGTGGGCGGCTGCCGGAGTGTGATGCTCCTTAGGACAGTCCTCTGTCCTTTTCTAGCCTTGTGCTCCTGCTGCCGTCCTCTCCAATTCTGCTGGGCACCTTTTCCTTTTCCTTCTGTTTCGTTTTTCTCCCCCCTCTTCTCCTATCTGCTTGCCGTTTCCTGCCGACCTTTTGCTCGTTCTGGTTCTTCCATGGACTTCTTCTATTTTGACGCCCGGGTGCTTGAGGAGGCATACTCATGCACCCGTAGAACTGCAGTACCCGACGTCGAGAGCGAGGGGAACCTTTTATTGTCAATCCCCACTTCGTCACTGAACCCGATCTCGACGGACTGTCGGTTTCTTAAGGTGGCGTTTGTGGGGCGTATACTCACGACGCACCCCTAGGAGGCCCCGACAAGATCGGCGATAGCTTCTTGTTGGGTGTCCTGCCTCTAATTGTGGCTCCATGGTGGGTGTGGGGGCACATTCGTGAGTGAATTCTTCTTTTCGTCAAGATGATAACCCCTGTTTCGGCTGCTTCTGGCTTACCTTCTCAGGCTCGTGGGGTGGGCGACCAAGCCCCCGAGTCGGTCCGTATTGGAAGACCGGGCTCTGTAGCCTCCGCTGCATTGGGCCCCGACCTTGCTCCTCCTTTGGCCTCTCTGACTCCTTCCCCTGGCTCCCCTCCCCCCTCTGTGGTTGGGTCGAGCCCCAAGCCCCCAGTGGTGACTACCTCGTCCTCTGGCGCGGCTCCTTCTCTAGTTGTAACTACTGCGCCTTTTAACCCCTCTCTCTCTGGGGGTTCTCACCGCCGTCCTCGTCACGGCCGCCCTCGCTCGATTCCTTCCAGTTCTGCTACCTATCAAGCCTTGTTTGGTCCCGCTTCGTGGGCCAAATATTTTGATCTCCTCCCTCTTGATTCTGCGCCTCCTGACGATTTCTCCCTTCATCGACATCTCATTGATTCCGTGGATGCCTCCATTACTGTCAACCCCACTCGTCTCGGTACACGTGTCGTTGCTGCTCCTTCTCAGGATGCTGCTTCCCGCTTGGCTGCCTTATCCTGCCTTGGCGAGACCCCCGTTCGGGTCTCGAAGAACGCTCAGTTGAATAGTTGTTGGCACTATTTTGCTCCCGCCCCATGTTGCAACCGGTGTTCGGGACCTGCGCGACTGCCACGACGATATTCGACATATCCTCCCTGCCCAGGGCCATTCTATTCTCCAGGTGGACACGTTTACTCGTCCCCCTCGTGGTAGTCGCCGTCAGCCCCTCCGGGTTGTGAAGATTACCTTTGATGGTAGGACCCTTCCACCCTCTGTCATTCTTGCTGGTGCCAGGTGCTCTGTCCAGGAGTACATTCCTTCTCCTCGGCTCTGCAACAAGTGCTGGAGGTTTGGGCATGGTGCCCTCCGCTGCTCCGGGACTGTCTCTCTCTGTCCTTTGTGTGGTGGCGAAGGTCACTCTAAGTCGGAGTGCACTTCTCCCCAGGCTCGTTGCCTCAACTGCGGTGAGGCCCATCCTACCTTCTCCCGTGCGTGTGTCCATTACAAGCTTGAGGCAGCTGTCCTCAACCTGAAGCACCGGGAGCGTTTATCTTTTCCTGAGGCGAGGCGCCAGGTTCGCCGGCTCCCGCCTTATGCTAATATCTCTTATGCTCGCGTGTTGCGCTCTTCCTCTCCTCGTCCTTCCCGCCTTCATCAGACTCACAACCGTTTCCGGGCCTTGGACCCTGATGCGCCCACTGCCCCCTCCTCTGTTCCTTTGGGTTCTCTCCCGAAGGATCCTCCTCCTGGTCCTCTGTCTGGGGTTCCCCTTCCTTCTACCCGGTCTGTCGTGTCTTCTGTGTCTTCTTCCTCGTCCCCCTCCGATCCTCCTTCCCATCCTCTTCCTCCATCTATCGGCTCTCCCCACCGCCTGTCGGTGCAGGCGGATGTCCATCGCTCTCCTAACGGCCGTCGTGTGTGCTCTCGTTCGGCTTCTCCTGTTGAGACACTGGAATCCGTTGCCCGGTACGTAGTTGCTGGGACACCGGTCTCTTTAAGTCAGAAGCGTAAGCCTGGCTCCTCTCCTTCCTCTTCCCCGGCGGGTAAGAAGGCTTCACTTTCTTCCTCAGCTCCTACTTCTGGCTCTGTTGCTTCTTCCCCTCCCGTTTCAGTGCTTGCGCCCCCTGTTCCTGCTATGGAGGTTTCTTTGGCCCCTGCTTCCCTTTCGGTTGCTGCTCTTGCTGGGGTGCGCTCCCCTCTTTCTACTCCCCCCCCCCTCCTCCTGCTGCTGTCCTTGACGGCTCCTCTCCGTTGTCTCCTCCTCTTCCTCCTCCTCCTCCTCCTCCGGACCCTGCCCGCCCACCTCTGATCTGTTCTCCCGTTTCCTTCCCTCCGTCTTTGCTCAGTTTAGCCATGCCCCCTAACCCTGACTTTGCTGACCCTGATATTCTTTAACGTGCTCTGTTGCTCTTTCGCCTTTGTTTCCTCCTTGTTCTCTGTTTTGGCCTTTCTCTTCTCGTCGTTGTCCATTCTTCAATGGAACGTTCGAGGTTATTACGCCAATTTCCTCGAACTCCAACTTCTGATTTCGCGGTTTTCGCCCCTTTGTGTCTGTCTCCAGGAGCCAATGCTTGGTGCTCGTCCTGGTCGTTTTCGTGGCTATTCCTTTCTCTCCCCCCCCCCCAGCCACTGCTGGGGCTTCTAATTCTTCTGCTCTCTTGATTCGGGCTGATGTTCCCTTTGTTCCTTTACTTTTTCCTTCGCCTCTCCTTTGTTCTGCTGCTCGTATCTTTGTGGGGAAATGGTACACAGTTTGTTCCATTTATCTCCCCCCCCCCCGAGTGTCCCGCTCTCTCTTCCTGATTTGAAACACCTCCTGGACTCCTTGCCGGAGCCTGTGCTCCTGCTGGGTGACTTCAATTGTCGTCATTCTCTTTGGGGTGACGTTCTGACGAATACCCGGGGTCGCCTCCTTGAGCCGTTTCTCCTCTCTTCTTCCCTGTCTCTTCTGAATTCTGGTGAGCCCACTCATTTGGACTCTCGGACTCGCACCCTTTCTTGTCTTGATCTTTCTCTCTGCTCTTCTTCTCTTTACTTAGATTTCACGTGGCAGGTTCTTGATGACCTCCATGGAAGTGATCATTTCCCCATCCTTGTTTCCTTTTTCTCTTTTCGCCCTTCCCTCTCTTTCCCTAGGTGGCAGTTTGCTAAGGCAGACTGGACCCTATTTACCCTCAGTGCTGCTCTCCCTGACCTCTCCCTTCTGCCTCTCTCTCGCGCTCTCCTCCTTTTTCATGACACTGTCTTCAACGCTGCCCTCCGCTCTATTCCTCGCTCTTCCTCTCGGGGTCCACGGAAGTGCGTTCCCTGGTGGAATGCGGACTGTGCTCGGGCTGTCCGCTGTAAGCGGACAGCCCGGAAGAGGCTGGAAGAGGCACCGCCGTAGGCAGACGACCGATTCTTTTCTTTTCTTTTGGAAAGCGAGTGCGGTCTCCCGTAGGGCCATCCGTACGGCTAAACGTGAATGTTGGGCATCTTATGTCTCAACAATTACGTCCGAGACCCCTCTGGCCCAGATCTGGAAGCATATCCGCAAGATAGCGGGTAAGTTCGTTCCCGATGTTTCACCGGTCCTTCACCTCCATGATACTCTTGTGGCGGACCCGTTGCAGGTCGCTTCCGAACTGGGTTCCCACTTTTCTTCTGTTAGCTCTGGTCTTCATCTTCCCCAATCTTTCCTTCTTCGTAAACCTGTCCTTGAGTCTCTTCCTTTAGATTTCTGCACTCATCTTCAGCTTCCCTATAATGATCCCTTCTCTCTCTCTGAACTTCGTTCTGCCCTGGCCCTCTGCGGTTCTACGGCGGCGGGCTCCGATGGTATTCATTATGAGATGCTTCGCCATCTCCCTCCGAGCACGTCTCAGTATTTACTGAGTCTGTATAATCGGATCTGGGAGTCGTCGTCAGTCCCTGAGGACTGGCTCGATGCCGTTGTCCTCCCTGTTCGCAAACCGGGGTCTCTGGGTACTTCCCCTAAGGACTTTCGCCCTATTGCTCTCACAAGTTGTGTCTGCAAACTCTTTGAACGTATGGTTAACGTTCGTCTGATGTGGTTCCTGGAACACCATCACCTCCTCTCCCCTTCTCAATTTGGTTTCCGCAAGTGCCGCAGCACGACAGATGTCCTGGTGAACTTGGAGGTCTATATTCGTACTGCTTTTGCTGCGAAGACCTCCGTTGTTGCCGTCCTTTTTGACCTAGAAAAGGCTTACGACACCACTTGGCGTTATCATATCCTATCTCAACTTCATTCTTTTGGCCTTCGTGGTCATCTCCCTCTCTTTCTCCGCAGCTTCCTCTCTCGTCGTTCCTTTCGGGTGCGCCTTGGTACCGCTCTCTCCCTCTTTTCAGCAATACGAAGGTGTGCCCCAGGGTAGTGTTCTGAGCACTACTCTTTTTCTTGTTGCCCTCAATGGTCTTCTTTCCTCTCTTCCTTCTGGTGTCTTCTCCGCTCTCTATGTCGATGATCTTACCCTTTGTTGTCAGGGTGATGATTCGCCTCTCCTTCAACGCCGGCTTCAACTTGCAATTGATGCCGTGTCGTCTTGGGCCACAGGTCATGGCTTCAAGTTCTCTACTTCTAAGACTTGTGCCATGACTTTTACGCGGAAACGGGTTGTTCTTCGTCCCTCTTTGTCACTTTATGGTCATCCCCTTGAATACAAAGATTCCGCGAAGCTTTTGGGGTTATTCCTTGACACTCGTTTGTCTTGGTCTCCCCATATCTCTTACCTCCGTGTTGAGTGCTCTAAGGCCCTTACCCTTCTTCGGGTCTTGTCCCATACTTCTTGGGGGGCAGATAGGCGCACTCTCCTTGCTTTACATTCCTCTCTCGTCCTGTCTAAGCTCGATTATGGTTGCCCTGCTTACTCGTCTGCTTCTCCTTCTACTCTTCGCCGTCTTGATGCTTTGCACCATACTGGGTTGCGCCTCAGTTCTGGTGCCTTTCGTTCGACTCCCATCCTTAGCTTATATGTTGACGCTGGCTTCCTGTCTCTCCAGGACCGCCGTGATCGCTACTGTCTTCGCTATCTTGCGCGGTCCTTGCAACATCCTTCCTCTCGCCTCTGTCGTGCTTTAACTTTTACCCCTCCTGCGGTTCCTGTTCCTCTTCACCACCTCCCTCTTTCTGTCCGGTTATCTCGCCTACAGGATTCTCTCTCCGTTCGTATTTCTGATGTTTCTCCTCGTGTTGTTCCTTCTTTGCCCCCGTGGAGGGTCCCTCTTCCGCGGTTTTGTACTTCCTTGACCCGTATCACTAAAGCTTTTACCCCTCCTACGGTTCTAAAACGCCTTTTCCTCGAGCACTTTTCTTCTCACTCCCGCTCCGTTTCTGTCTTCACCGATGGGTCTAAGTCAGCGGACGGTGTTGGCTACTCTGTTGTTTTTCCTGATCGCACTTATATGTGTCGCTTGCCTCCGGAGACTAGCATCTTTACAGCGGAACTTTATGCTATTCTCTATGCTCTTCGTCTCCTGCTTTCTCGTTGTCAGTCTTCGTTTGTGGTTGTTGCTGACTCTCGTAGTGCCCTCATGGCTCTCGGGTCCTTTAATCCGGTTCATCCAGTAGTTGTCGAGATCCAGCATTGGCTGTTTCTCGTTCACAGTAAATTTAAGTCGGTTGAGTTTTGTTGGGTTCCCAGCCATATTGGTGTGTCTTTAAATGAGCGTGCGGATGCTGCCGCTAAGGAAGCTGTCCGCTCTTGTCCCATCTCTCGTAAAGGCATTCCGTATTCCGACTTTTACCCGGTTATCCATTCCTCAGTCCTTACCCGTTGGCAGGCTTCTTGGTTGTCTGTTACTGGTAACAAGCTACGTACTCTTAAATGTTGTGTTTCCTCGTGGCCGTCCTCCTTCCACCGTAACCGGCGGTGGGAAACAGCTCTGGCGAGGTTGCGTATTGGCCATACTCGCTTAACCCATGGTCACTTGATGGAGCGCCGCCCTGCTCCTTATTGTCCTAGTTACATTGTCCCTCTTACGGTCGTGCATGTCCTTCTTGAATGTCCTGACTTCCAGGACGAGCGTGTGTCTTGCTTTCCGACCGCCCCTCGCGGTCACCTGTCCCTCGATAGAATTCTTGGTGACTCGGATACTTTTGATCTCGTTCGCCTTATGCGTTTTTGTTCTCGTATTGGCATCCTTGGTGATATTTAGCGCCCTCTGATTATTTTGCGTATTTGATGGTGCTACATACCTTTCCCGGTTTGGTGCCTTCTTTTGATAATTACTTACTTACTTGACAGAGCTCTGCTCACATTATAATACTGAGTTTCTTACTCTCGATCAGATTTTCGAGGGGTTGAGGATCACAGTTAATAGGTTAAAGACTCATGACAAAATTAAACCTGAGTCTAAACCAATTAATACTGATATTTCAGTCCAACCTAAACAGACTCCAAGTAAGTCTAATAAATATAAATCCAAACCTACTCCATCCACCAGGAAAAGAAGTGGAAATCTAGATACATATTCAGTATCACCTTCAGAGATAACCAATGACTTGTCTACTAAAGAGACTAAGTCTATTAGCCAGAGAAAGTGTCTGTTCTGCAATCAGGAACACACCACTTACCAATGCTCTGCTTATCCTACGTATAATGCTAGAGTTAAAAGGTTACAGGAATTGCACAAATGCACCAAATGTATGGGTTCTCATGATCCCAAGAAATGTGCAGTACCACTACGTACCTGCAACCGTTGTAACCAAGGTGTACACCACTACGCCTTATGTAGAAAATCTTCTACACCAACCATGACCACTGGAGAGAATTTTACTAATTCTACTGCAGTGCAATATTGTAAAGTACATCACGAAGTGAATGTACTTGCTACTGAGTCAGGCAATAATACTACCTTGCCTACCGCTCAACTTAAATTAATAAATCGAAGATCTAGAATTAACACTAGGGGTCTTTTTGACCAAGGTTCACAAAAAACCTTCATTACACAACAGTTGGTAGATGAGTTAAATTTAAAACCTACCAAAAGTGTGAAGTTAAACATTTCTGGTTTCCTGTCAAATAGTGGACCGCGTGACTACAAGGTAGTTAAATTACTAGTTAGATTAGGATCCTCTACTAGCCCAATCCATGCGGTGGTAGTGGATAAGATTCCTACGGACCTACAGGTCACAGGATTAGCTCGCACTGCGAGACACCTTAAGCGAAACCGCATGAGGCTAGCGGATCATAAAATAAATTCCGATTGCCTCACAGATATTGGAATATTAATAGGCGCGGATCATTATTACAAGTTTATAACTGGATGCACTAGGCAACATGGTATGAATTTGTTGTCGTCCGCAGGGGGCAAATTGCTCACAGGACCCGTGCTTTTCAGACAAGGTCCAGCATCCACAAACCAACAAACCAATAATGTAATTGTGGCGTGACTAGGCTTAGAGCAGTCACCCCTACGCTTCAGGAAAATAGCCGAGGACATTGAGTCTGACCCACCAATACATCGTTTGTGGGATTTAGATACGTTAGGCATCATCCCTGAGCAACCAAGTCCTGATGATACGTGGACTTACCAGCAATATCTGGATACAGTTGTCTACTCAAATAAACAATACTGGGTAAGACTCCCATGGAAGTTAGATCATCCACAACTTCCAGTGAATTATTTTATGGCAGCCTCACAATTACAGTCTCAATTAACACGACTGCAGAAGCAGCCAGACAAACTAACCATGTATCACCAACTTATCCAACAACAACTTAACAATAAGTTCATTGAAGTTGTTGAACACGATGACCGAAAAACAGATCATTATTTACCTCACCATGCTGTGGTGAAAGACTCATTGACAACACCTATTCGTATTGTCTTTAACTGCAGTGCTAAAGTAAAGCCTAGCAGTGTGTCTTTAAATGAATGCCTCCAAACGGGACCTAGCCTAACACAAAGGCTACATGACGTGTTGTTACGATTTCGCACAGGCATTTTTGCCTATACAGCTGACATCAGCAAAGCCTTTCTCCGAGTAGGATTGCAGGAGGAAGATCGTGACTACACAAAATTCCTCTGGTTCAAGGATCCACTGGATCCCAACAGTGAAGTAATCACCTATCGGTTTGCCTCCGTATTATTTGGTGCTACGTCCTCACCGTTTCTTTTGCAAGCAACATTAGACACGCATTTGAGGAAATCAGACAGCCCTTATAAGGCAACCATTAGCGACAACTTGTATGTCGACAATTTCCAGGGGACAACTAATGATCAAGCTGATCTGGTAGCAATCTACCATGAGGCTAACCGTGAACTGTTAGGAGCCAATATGCCTCTACAGTCATGGGCCTCAAATAATAAACTGCTTAACCAGTTAATCGAGAAAGAATTTCCCGATTATCAGGTACCCAGTAAATTAAAGGTTCTAGGCGTGGAATGGAACACCAACACTGACGAGATGAATGTCAAGTCAGTGCAAACTGATAATTCAACCCTTACCATGAGAACACTGCTCTCATTTGTCAGTCAACCATTTGACCCTTTAGGCCTACTTAGTCCTATATTAATAAGGGGCAAACTCCTAATGCAGGAGTGCTGGCAGCAACATATGGGATGGGATGATCCGTTATCAAGTGAGTTACAAGCCAAATGGCAAATACTCTCAACGGATTTTAATCAGTTAGGCGTTTTGAAATTTCCTCGTAACGCTTCAGGACCAAACTTACCCAACGATTTGCACGTTTTTTGCGATGCCTCTGGCAAAGCATATGGCGCAGCAGCCTATTTAGTTAACAGTGCTCAATCAATTTTACTCACGTCAAAAGCAAGAGTTGCTCCCATCAAGAAGAGATCCTTACCTCAGATGGAGTTGACTGCATTGCTTGTGGGAGTAAGATTGGCCCATTGCCTGGCAAAGACACTCAGTAATATCCACTTTGGTGAGATTGTAATGTGTTCAGACAACGAGGCAGTCTTACAATGGGTAAGAAACAATAACAACAAAACTCCTTACGTCAGTAATCGCGTCAGGGAGATTCATGATTTATCCGCAGGATATAAGTTTAGGCATGTCCCTACTAAGGACAATCCTGCAGATTATTTATCAAGAGGATTGACATTAAAACAACTTGTCAAGTCTTCGCTGTGGTTCAATGGACCTTCATGGCTTGTTGGTGGTCAGTGGCTCAAACAAAAGCCACAAGTCATAGTGACCAATATCACCACTCCCATGATGGAACCAGAGCCTCAGCGAATATTAGCCATTGATCCTCATCATTATTCCAACTTAAGCAAATTGTTACGAGTGACTGCGCACGTGTTTGATTTCCTTGCCAAAGTAGGAATTCGACATAAATTTCCCAATCCTGTTCACTATTGGATTAAGCGGGCACAGCAAGAGACCTACGGAAGCGAATTTGAGAATCTTCCAGATAAACTCACTAAGTCTCTGGGCATCTGATACGATGTCAACACTCATAACATACTACGATGTGGAGGACGTTTGCTACATGCAAAGATTGACTTAGACACTAAGAACCCAATTCTTTTACCTTGTCACCACATCATAACTAAACTTCTTGTCTTACATTACCATCAATATGGTACACTACATGGTGGAGTCTTAGATACTCTCACCGACCTTAGACAAAAGTACTGGCTTCCTCAAGGTCGTCAGACTGTTAAGACCATTATTAAATCTTGTGTAATCTGTAAGAGATACGACTCTAGAGTCTGTCCTTACCCAGGACCTCCCCCACTCCCAGAAGAGCGAGTGGTTCATCTTCGTCCTTTCGAAACCACTGGAGTTGATTATACAGGAGCCTTTCTCCTCACTGGTAACCCAGATAACATACCAGTGAAGGCGTACATTTGTCTCTTTACATGTGCTACAACCAGAGGCGTGCACTTAGAGGTCACCCCAGACATGAGTGCTGAAGCTTTCATTCAAGCTTTCCGCAGATTTGCTGCCCAACGATCGTGTCCTAGATTAATTATATCAGACAACGGATCTAATTTTGTGGCAGGAGAAAGTTGTTTGCGAGAAGTCTGGAACCACCCTGAAGTACAGTCAGTCTTACAAAGAAGACAATGTCACTGGAAATTCATAGCACCAAGATCCCCTTGGCAAGGTGGGTTCTATGAGCGAATGGTAGGCACCGTCAAGAAGTGTCTAAGGAAAACTTTACACCGACAAAAGGTCAGTTACTCAGAACTCCAAACTATTGTTGTGGAAATCGAGGCGCGAGTCAATAACCGCCCAATCACCTACCTGTCTGATGATTACACCCAGAGAGAACCACTGAGCCCCTCTCACTTGATCCATGGAGGTCTACTGAGCCCTCTCATCCCTTTAGCCGAAGAGGACCCTGTAGACCCGTCCCATGTGACCAGAGGAGACTTGGTGGAAAGCTACCAGCATCTTTCTGGAGTTATTAACAGGTGGAATGAGGTGTGGACTCGAGAGTACCTCACAGCTCTACGAGAGTACCACTACGGAGCTTCGAGTCCTTACAATAAGGTGCAATTAAAGCCAGGAGACCTAGTACTAGTCGACAATGATGGACCAAGGTCAGAATGGCCTATAGGTAAAATTGTTACCATTCACCCAGATCGACAAGGTGTCCTAAGAGTGGTTAAAGTCTTATGCAGAGGCAACACTACTCTAAAAACTTTAGAGAAGCTGGTTCCCCTTGAACTGACTGAACAAGAATATCAGCCAGATCCAGTTTCCCCAGTAATTTCAGAGGACAATGAATTTGTTCCTCCAAGCAACCGCCCCACTAGAGCTGCAGCTCAACAATGTAGGCGGAATTTGCGAGCCTATTACAACTCAGAAGAAGAGTAATTTCTTTCACTTCCCACTGAGAAAACTGTGATGATGCTACGATGTGATATCACGTAACGAAACATTACACGTCACTATGACCCAGGATATCGCATCACAGTAGATTCTGTTAGTTTAAATTGGGAAAGCTGAATTCTATAAATATTGTGTAGGCTACAAACAACATGTTTCATTTGACATGTAAATAGCAAGACTCAAGTCCTTGTAAGTCCTTGATAAATCCGGGACGTTCGTTATGTGTGTACTAACATACTAACGTACTAATCTTAATATCACTTCGGGATAGGTCAGTACAACACAGTACACTACGACCCTAGAACCCTCCCCCCGGAGTTATGTTGGATATTTCCAACACCGAATACAACATTGTTGTATTCTCATTACTTATTACTAACCATACTAATTATTGTAGTAAGTAAAATTAACAACACGTAGAATTCTCATGTATTAATAATTTCATCTGTGCAGTAGGCTAGAATTCTCACGTCACCTGACGCCAGTATTGCGTCAGATTTCCTTACAGTAAACACATTATATCCAATGTGTGTGAGAATTTAATTCGATTCTCCATAATTAAAGCATTCTGTTTGATAACTAATTGCAGACGAATTGATCTCTAACTAAAAGCCGAATTGAGCGTTAGAATCATAGCGTCTATCTTGTGATAAAGTTAACGTCACAAATGAATGCCATGGGGAGACATTAATTCCTCTCCCTTATATATTTACTATTCTTAAATTGGTAAATAACAATATTTTGTTCCTCTAAATAATAAACCCGTCCAGTCTTTAACGTTTCAAGCGCAAATGCGAGAAATATTAATGTTCGAGACAATAATTTGTTTTATGAACGCGGGCTCGGCGTGGGTAGAGGGACGCCATCTCAGTACACGTGGAGAGCCGATCAGGGGCAGACCTGCGCTTACCGTACTCATAAGAAGACGCCATTGCCCAGCAAATAGGGCAGGTGTTATCCATCCTCAGATGAAAGTCGCCACTGTGAGGCGTGAATAACCTTGCAGATAATATCTTCAGCTAGTGCTGGTGTCAAATAAGGAGCCCTTTGACTTGGTTCCTGACGACACGTGACCAGCCAGCGGAACGCATCATTATTCAGGATAGGCCTAGCTGGAGCCTGAGATGCGAATCACGGCAATCTTAATACTTATACAGTGCCCACAGCTAAGTATATTCTTTTATGTGATGCATCAGGTAGAAGTTTTAATAGTAGCAGGGTGATTGTCCGTTACGACGCACGATAACACCTAATAACAGGTGATTAAAATTTGTCACCTGTAACTCTTAATATTCTTGAATATAGATTTAGTAGTTAAATCAGTTGCTACTGAAAATTTATTTGTCTTGCAGCACGAGAGAAGAATTCTCCATACTGCCTTCCCACATGTTAACCCGTTCCACTCGTCAGTCGACCGAGTCTGGAGAATAAGAGGACTTCCATGGCTTTCTAAAGGAATCTTCATTAAGCTAAGATTTATTTCCTTTTAGAATTCTATTGCAATTTATCTTGTGCAGAATTCTTTGGGATTAATATGTGGTTTACTGTAACTCATTACTATGCTCATAATCTATGTTCATTTTTTTAGTAATGATATCAGTTTCAGTATTATTTTATAGGATTAGATTATTATTAATTGAATTAGTGAACGAACCACACTAATTCCTGGACGTACTTACCTCCAGTAATAACCCCCCAATGTAGGTGTTTGAGGTTTGTTTCATTTAATAATACAGCCCATTAATTATTATTATGATCATACTTTCTAGTTTTATCCATAGTTACTGGTTTCATCTAGGAATTATCTAATGATCAGCAATTCTCAGTTTCCCTCTTTACTTTAAAAGCGGGTGGTCCTTCGTAATTTAATTTACTACATTAATATTTAAATAATCAGATTCAAGCCCCAAATATCCCACACCCTCTCAACACCACCCCCTCTCAACACCACCCTACCCAACACCTCCTCTCAACACCACACCACCCAACACCCACTCTCAACACCACACCCCCAACACCTCCCTCTCAACAACACACCACCCATCACCTCTCCCTCAACACCACACCACCCAACACCTCCCTCTCAACACCACACCACCCAACACCCCCTCTCAACACCACACCACCCAACACCTCCCTCTCAACACCACACCACCCAACACCTCTCCCTCAACACTACACAACCCAACACCCCGTCTCAACACCACACCACCCAACACCACACCACCCATCACCTCCCTCTCAACACCACCCCCTCTCAACTCCACCCGACCCAACACCCCCTCTCAACACCACACCACCCAACACCCCCTCTCAACACCACATCACTCAACACCTCCCTCTCAACACCACACCACCCATCACCTACCTGTCAATACCACACCACCCAACACCTCCCACTCAACACCACTCCACCCATTACCTCCCTCTCAATACCACACCACCCAACACCCCCTCTCAACACCACACAATCCAATACCCCCTCTCAACACCACACCATCCAAAATCCCCTCTCAACACCACCCCACCCAACACTCCGTCTCAACACAACACCATCCAACACCCCCTTTCAACACTACACCACCCAACGCCTCCCTCTCAACACCACACCACCCAACACCCCCTCTCAACACCACACCACCCAACACCCCCTCTCCACACCACACCATCCAACACCCACTCTCAACACCACCCCACCCAACACCCCCTCTCAACACAACACCATCGACCACCCCCTCGCAAAATTACCCCACTCAACACCCCCTCTCAACACCACACCACCCAACACCCCGTCTCAACACCACCCAACACCATACCTCCCAACACCATACCTCCCAACACCTCCCTCTCAACACCACCCCCTATCAACACCACCCTACCCAACACCTCCTCTCAACACCACACCACCCAACACCCCCTCTCAACACCACACCCCCAACACCTCCCTCTCAACACCACACCACCCATCACCTCCCTCTCAACACCACACCACCCATCACCTCCCTCTCAACACCACACCACCCAACACCCCCTCTCAACACTACACCACCCAACGCCTCCCTCTCAACACCACACCACCCAACACCCACTCTCAACACCACACCACTCACCACCCCCTCTCAACACCACACCATCCAACACCCCTTCTCAATACCACCCCACCAAACACCCCCTCTCAACACAACACCATTGAACACCCCCTCTCAACACCACCCCCCCAACACCACCTCTCAACACCACACCATCCAACACCGAAACAGAAACCGAAGAGAAACAGAATGCTGATGTGATATACACGGACTTCGCAAAGGCTTTCGATAAATGTGACCATGGCGTGATAGCACACAAAATGAAGTCAATGGGAATAACCGGTAAAGTAGGACGCTGGATACTGTTTTCTGTCAAACAGGACTCAGCGAGTAACTGTCAACCATATAAAATCTAGTCCAAGTGCAGGGAAAAGCTCTGTACCTCAGGGTACAGTCCTTGCACCGCTGCTTTTCCTTATTCTCATATCAGATATAGACAAAAATACAAGTCACAGCTTCGTATCATCCTTTGCAGATGACACAAAAATCAGTATGAAAATTACCTCGGCTGAGGACATTGAAAAACTTCAAGCTGATATTAATAAAGTTTTCGACTGGGCATCAGAAAATAACATGATGTTTAACAGTGATAAATTCCAGGTACTCAGGTACGGTAAAAATGAGGACCTTAAACATAATACAGAGTACAAAACACAATCAAATGTACCCATAGTAGGAAAACAGCATGTAAAGGATTTGGGAATAATAATGTCTGACGACCTAACGTTTAAGGAGCATAACCAAGCAAATATTGCGACAGCCAGAAAAATGAAAGGATGGATTACGAGAACTTTCAAATCCAGGGATCCGATCACAATGGTTGTACTCTTCAAGTCACTTGTGTTGTCCCGTCTTGAGTACTGCTCAGTACTCACTTCCCCCTTCAGAGCAGGAGAGATTGCTGAAATAGAGGGAATACAGAGAACATATACGGCACGCATAGATGCAATAAAGCACCTAAATTATTGGGATCGTCTCAAAGCCCTCCAAATGTACTCACTAGAAAGAAGACGAGAGAGATATCAAATAATATACACCTGGAAGATACTGGAGGGCCAAGTACCAAATCTACACAGTAAAATAACAACGTACTGGAGTGAACGACATGGAAGAAAATGTAGAATAGAACCAATGAAGAGCAGAGGTGCCATAGGCACAATCAGAGAACACTGTATAAACATCAGAGGTCCGCGGTTGTTCAACGTCCTCCCAGCAAGCATAAGAAATATTGCCGGAACAACCGTGGACATTTTCAAGAGGAAACTAGATTTATTCCTCCAAGGAGTGCCGGACCAACCGGGCTGTGGTGGGTATGTGGGCCTGCGGGCCGCTCCAAGCAACAGCCTGGTGGACCAAACTCTCACAAGTCGAGCCTGACCTCGGGCCGGGCTTGGGGAGTAGAACTCCCAGAACCCCATCAACCAGGTATCAACCAGGTATCAACCGTCTCTCAACACCACACCACCCAGCACCCACTCTCAACACCAAACCACCAAACACCCCCTCTCCACACAACCCACTCTCAACTGCACCCCACCTAACACCCCCTCTCAACACCACACGACCCAAAACCCCTCTCAACACCACCACCCAACACCACACCACCCAACACCACACCACCCAACACCACACCACCCAACTCCACACCACCCAACTCCACACCACCCAACACTCCCTTCTACACTCCAGCCAACCCAACACCCCCTCTCAACACCACACCATCCAACACCCCCTCTAAACACTACACCACCCAACGCCTCCCTCTCAACACCACACCACCCAACACCCCCTCTCAACACCACACCTCCGAACACCTACTCTCAACACCACACCATCTAACACCCCCCTCAAAACCACCCCACCCAACACCCCCTCTCAATACAACACCATCCAACACCCCCTCTCAACACTACACCACCTAACGCTTCCCTCTCAACACCACACCACCCAACGCCTCCCTCTCAACACCACACCACCCCCTCACAACACCACACCACCCCCTCACAACACTACACCTCCGAACACCTACTCTCAACACCACACCATCTAACACCTGTTATGATCTCAGCCTGCAGGAGAAACGAGTCTCCCTCCTTGAGAGTTATTTATCAAGCCTGACCTGATTAGAAGGTCTAGCAAATATTGAGGTGATAACCCATATGAAAAATAGTATGGTGGATTCAATGAGCAGTTTAAGATTATGGGCAGTAAGTAAGGAAATAGATAAATGACTGGCTAGGAGATGTGGACATTTTGCTGGAGGCGTGAGGCTCGCTTCTGGAGGGGCTTTGACCTCACTTGAGGCCAGACATCGCAGGGGAAAAGCCGCGCTCCGTTGGGCTCCCATCAGAAGGGAACCCCTAGTGATATATCTCGAAGAGAAAAGAAGTGTGCAGACGTACCAGCTGTGGAATCAAGCTGGGGACGTGTGGTCTCAAGTCGTGGGCGATAATTAGTGAATCTTAAGCCGCCCGGAGGCATTTTGTGGGCCGTGGAAGCGCCCTGACCAAGCCTCGTCAGAGGAAGGAGCGCCCTCTACCAGACGATCTGTGGTAAGCACGATATACGCCAGTTCATAGTGATTGCTTGTAGTTGGTCGTGTGCCCAGCGACAATAGCGATGTTTATTTATAAGTTAGACATGTTTTAATAAGGCAGAAAGCCTGAAATAGGAGAGTGAAGAGGGAGGAGCACGGAGCGACGTCCATCCCCTCTGAGCTCTGACAGACGACTGAGGGAGCCCGACTCCTGACGGAGGAAGACCCTCCCAGCGAGTGAGGACCGCCGCCAGGCGAGGTGGAGTATGGACCCACCCAAAACGGGGGAGTCCACTCTCACTGTATGTAGAGGACAGATAGAGGTTTGAGGCAAGCATATTGTGTGGTTATTTTTGTTTATGTGTTAAAGGGGAAACATTTTTATTGGAGTGTCGATGGGTTGCAGGTTTGTCTTTGGGGAAGAGGTTGCTGAGAACTTCGAAGCCAGCACAGATGAAGTAATTGATGAGACTCCAAGGCAGTGGAGGAGAGAACCTCGAGCTGTGAGGAGAAGCAGCAGGGAAGAGGAGTGTCACGTGCTTCTGTAGAGGTGGTGAAGCACCATAGTTGCTCGAGGGAACTTCATGGTGTAGCAGCCAAGAGAGCTGTGGAGGAACCTAACAGAAGGGTGAAACACCGTAGTTGCTCAAGGAAACTTCATGATAGCAGCCTGGAGGAGCTGCAGAGGATCCTGGTAGTGAAGCCCGGAAGAACCTAAGGATATTGGGGTAGTGAACTTCCAGATGTGGAAGGGAAGTTCTGGTGGATTACTTGTAGGGAGATGATAGTGTTTGGTTGTCATTAGCGTGCAAGACGCAGTGAGAGGTGAGTGATTGTTGGTATTCTGATGACAAGGAGTGTTTTATACTGAAGTTTAGAGTTGCAGGCGTAGGCTGGATTACCTACAGATGTATGCGTTCTAGGACTGATAGAGTGATCGATTGATCATTGTTGTGTATCAATGAACATTTATACCGATATATGTTATTGCATTCAAATGCTGATTTTCTTTGTACACATTTATAGATACATATATATATTCTCTTGCTGATGGTGCAACAGTGTATGTAGACTTGATCAACTTGAGGAGGTTGATAGTATCAGGTGGTGAACCAGGAGATAGGATACCACTTGATAAGCTGATGGTAGAGTTCTGGTTGTGTTGGAGAGCAACCTGATTGTAATAGTATAGAGTATAGGATTCATTATTATTATATGTGTGTATGTATCGTGTATGTGCTTTGTCCAGTAAATGTATTCCAATTTGCTGGTGTTTGCCCTTGTCCTAGTGAGGCTTCCCAGGAGGTAGTAAAGGAGGAGAGAGAGAGAGAAAGAACCAAGAACCACTGCTGTGGACAGGGTAGAAGGTAATACTAGTAAGTCATAGGGGATTGAGGAGATCACATCTGATAAGGAGAGAGTGGGGAGTCACAGCGGCTCGAATGGGTGTGTGCACGTGACATCGAGGCTAAGTGTTGGAGCCGCATCCCCTAAACGTGTGACGTTGAGCCCCTCTCCAAGAGCCAGAAGCGCCAAGGGTGATCTCCTAGTATAAACACTCTACCGAGTTGTGGGTTGGGTTGTCCATAGAGAAGGATCAACGACGACAACACCACCAACCCACACGACTATAATACACCCCCCCCTCAACACCACCCCACCCAACACCCCCTCTCAACACAACACCAACCAACACCCCCTTTCAACACTACACCACCTAACGCCTCCCTCTCAACACCACATCACCCAACAACCCCTGTCAACACCACACCACCCAACACCCCCTCTCAACACCACACCATCTAACACCCCCTCTCAACACCACCCCGCCCAACACCCCCCTCTCAACACAACACCACCGAACACCCCCTCTCAGTACCACCCCATCCAACACCCCATCTCAAAACCACACCACCCAACACCCACTCTCAACAACACACCACCCAACACCCCCTCTCCACACCCCCCAACACCCCCTCTCCACACCCCCTGTGAAAACCACACCACCCAACACCCCCTCTCAACATCACACCACCCAACACCTCCCTCTCAACACCACACCACCCAACACCCCCTCTCAACACCACACCACCCAACACCCACTCTACCCAATACACAACCCAACACCCCCCCCTCTCCACACCACCCCCTCTCAACAGCACTCCACCCAACACCCCTTCTGAACACCACACCACCCAACACCCCCCTCTCAACACCACACCAACCAACACCTCCCTCTCAACACCCCACCACCCAACACCTCCCTCTCAACACCACAACACCCAACACCTCTCCCTCAACACCACAGTACCAGACACCCCCTCTCAACACCACCCCACCCACACCCCCTCTCAACACCACCCTACGCAACACCCCCTCTCAACACCACACAACCCAACACCCCGTCTCAACACCACACCACCCAACACCATACCACCCAACACCTCCCTCTCAACACCACCCCCTCTCAACACCACCCGACCCAACACCCCCTCTCAACACCACACCACCCAACACCCCCTCTAAACACCACAACACTCAACACCTCCCTCTCAACACCACACCACCCAACACCCCCCTCTCAACACCACAATACCCATCACCTCACTCTCAACACCACACCACCAAACACCCCCTCTCAACACCACACCATCCAACACCCCCTCTCAACACCACACCATCCAAAACCTCCTCTCAACACCACCCCACCCAACACTCCCTCTCAACTCAACACCATCCAACACCCCCTCTCAACACTACACCATCCAACACCCACTCTCAACACCACCCCACCCAACACCCCTCTCAACACAACACCATCGACCACCCCCTCGCAAAACTACCCCACTCAACACCCCCTCTCAACACCACACATCCCAACACCCCGTCTCAACACCACCCAACACCATACCTCCGAACACCATATCTCCCAACACCTCCTTCTCAAAACCACCCCCTCTCAACACCACCCTACCCAACACCTCCTCTCAACACCACATCACCCAACACCCCCTCTCAACACCACAACACCCAACACCTCCCTCTCAACACCACATCACCCATCACCTCACTCTCAACACCACACCACCCAACACCTCCCTCTCAACACCACACCACCCAACACCTCCCTCTCAACACCACACCACCCAACATCTCCCTCTCAACACCACACCACCCAACATCTCCCTCTCAACACCACACCACCCAGCACCTCCCTCTCAACACCACACCATCCAACACCCCCTCTCAACACTACACCACCCAACGCTTCCCTCTCAACACCACACCACCCATCTTCCCCTCTCAACACCCCACAACCCAACACCTCCCTCTCAACACCACACCACCTAACACCACACCACCCAACACCACACCACCCAACACCACACCACCCAACACCACACCACCCAACACCACACCACCCAACACCACACCACCCAACACCACACCACCCAACACCACACCACCCAACACCACACCACTCAACACCACACCACCCAACACCACACCACCCAACACTCCCTTCTCAACACCACCCCACCCAACACCCCCTCTCAACACCACACCCTCCAA
Organism: Procambarus clarkii; assembly: GCF_040958095.1. Classification (NCBI taxonomy): domain Eukaryota; kingdom Metazoa; phylum Arthropoda; class Malacostraca; order Decapoda; family Cambaridae; genus Procambarus; species Procambarus clarkii. The sequence goes on along the minus strand of NC_091203.1, from coordinate 9,364,877 downwards.
CACCTCCTCTCAACACCACACCACCCAACACCTCCTCTCAATACCACACCATCCAACACCCCCTCTCAACACTACACCACTCAACGCCTCCCTCTCAACACCACACCACCCAACACCCCCTCTCAACACCACACCACTCAACACTCCCTCTCAACATCACACCATCTAACACCCCCTCTCAACGCCACCCGACCCATCACCCCCTCTCAACACCCCACCATCCAACACCCCTTATCAACACCACACCACCCAACACCTAATCTCAACACCACACCGCCCAACACCCCCTCTCAACAGCACCCCACCTAACACCTCCTTCTCAACACCACACCACCTAACACCTCCTTCTCAACACCACACCTCCCAACACCTCCCTCTCAACACCACCCTTTCTCAACACAACCCCACCCAACACCCCCTCTCAACACCACACCACGCAACACCCCCTCTCAACCCCACACCACCCAACACCTCCCTCTCAACACCACACCACCCAACACCTCCCTCTAAACACCACACTATCCCACACCCCCTCTCAACACTACACCACCCAACGCCACCCTCTCAACACCACACCACCCAACACCCCCTCTCATCACCACAACATCCATCACCCCTTCTCAACACCACCTCACCAAACACCCCCTCTCAACACCACACAACCACACCTCCCAACACCTCCCTCTCAACACCACCCCCTCTCAACACCACCCTACCCAACACCTCCTCTCGGCACCACACCACCCAGCACCCCCTCTCAACACCACACCCCCAACACCTCCCTCTCAACACCACACCACCCATCACCTCCCTCTCAACACCACACCACCGAACACCCCCTCTCAACACTACACCATCCAACGCCTCCCTCTCAACACCACACCACCCAACACCCACTCTCAACACCACACCACTCACCACCCCCTCTCAACACCACACCATATAACACCACACCACCCAACACCACACCACCCAACACCACACCACCGAACACCCTCTCTCAACACTACACCACCCAACGCCTCCCTCTCAACACCACCCCACCCAACACCCCCTCTCAACACCACACCCTCCAACACCTCCTCTCAAAACCACACCACCCACCGCCTCCCTCTAAACACCACATCATCCATCACCCCCTCTCAACACCACACCACCCAACACCCCCTCTCAACACCACACCATCCATCACCCACTCACAACACCACCCCACCCAACACCTCCTCTCAACACATCACCATCCAACACCCCCTCTCAACACTACACCACTCAACGCCTCCCTCTCAACACCACACCACCCAACACCTCCCTCTAAACACCACACTATCCCACACCCCCTCTCAACACTACACCACCCAACACCTCCCTCTTAAAACCACACCACCCAACACCCCCTCTCAAGACCACACCATCCAACACCCCTTCTCAACTCCACCCCACCCAACACCCCCTCACAACACAACAACATCCAACACCCCCTCTCAACACTGTACCACCCAACGCCTCCCTCTCAACACCACACCACCCAACACCCCCTCTCATCACCACAACATCCAACACCCCTTCTCAACACTACACCACTCAACGCCTCCCTCTCAACACCACACCACCCAACACCTACTCTCAACACCACCCCGCCCAACACCCCCTCTCAACAGCACCCCACCCAACACCCCCTCTGAACACCACACCACCTAACACCTCCTTCTCAACACCACACCTCCCAACACCTCCCTCTCAACACGACCCTTTCTCAACACTACCCCACCCAACACCCCCTCTCAACACCACACCACGCAACACCCCCTCTCAACTCCAAACCACCCAAAACCTCCCTCTCAACACCACACCACCCATCACCTCCCTCTCAACACCACACCACCCAACACCTCCCTCTAAACACCACACTATCCAACACCCCATCTCAACACTATACCATCCAACACCCCCTCTCAATACTACACCACCCAACACCTCCCTCTTAAAACCACACCACCCAACACCCACTCTCAACACCACACCACTCGACACAACCTCTCAAGACCACACCATCCAACACCCCCTCTCAACACTGTACCACCCAACGCCTCCCTCTCAACACCACACCACCCAACACCCCCTCTCATCACCACACCATCCAACACCCCTTCTCAACACCACCTCACCAAACACCCCCTCTCAACACAACACCATCGAACACACCCTCTCAACACCACACAACCATACCTCCCAACACCTCCCTCTCAACACCACCCCCTCTCAACACCACCCTACCCAACACCTCCTCTCAACACCACACCACCCAACACCCCCTCTCAACACCACACCCCCAACACCTCCCTCTCAACACCACACCACCCATCACCTCCCTCTCAACACCACACCACCGAACACCCCCTCTCAACACTAAACCACCCAACGCCTCCCTCTCAACACCACACCACCCAACACCCACTCTCAACACCACATCACTCACCACCCCCTCTCAACACCACACCACCCAACACCCACTCTCAACACCACACCACTCACCACCCCCTCTCAACACAACACCATCGAACACCCCCTCTCAACACCACTCCACCCAACACCACCTCTCAACACCACACAATCCAACACCGTCTCTCAACACCACACCACCCAGCACCCACTCTCAAGACCACACCATCCAACACCCCTTCTCAACTCCACCCCACCCAACACCCCCTCACAACACAACAACATCCAACACCCCCTCTCAACACTGTACCACCCAACGCCACCCTCTCAACACCACACCACCCAACACCCCCTCTCATCACCGCAACATCCAACACCCCTTCTCAACACCACCTCACCAAACACCCCCTCTCAACACCACACAACCACACCTCCCAACACCTCCCTCTCAACACCACCCCCTCTCAACACCACCCTACCCAACACCTCCTCTCAGCACCACACCACCCAACACCCCCTCTCAACACCACACCCCCAACACCTCCCTCTCAACACCACACCACCCATCACCTCCCTCTCAACACCACACCACCGAACACCCCCTCTCAACACTACACCACCCAACGCCTCCCTCTCAACACCACACCACCCAACACCCACTCTCAACACCACACCACTCACCACCCCCTCTCAACACCACACCACCTAACACCACACAACCCAACACCACACCACCCAACACCATACCACCCAACACCACACCACCCAACACCACACCACCCAACACCACACCACCCAACACCACACCACCCAACACCACACCACCGAACACCCTCTCTCAACACTACACCACCCAACGCCTCCCTCTCAACACCACCCCACCCAACACCCCCTCTCAACACCACACCCTCCAACACCTCCTCTCAAAACCACACCACCCACCGCCTCCCTCTAAACACCACATCATCCATCACCCCCTCTCAACACCACACCACCCAACACCCCCTCTCAACACCACACCATCCATCACCCACTCACAACACCACCCCACCCAACACCTCCTCTCAACACCACACCATCCAACACCCCCTCTCAACACTACACCACTCAACGCCTCCCTCTCAACACCACACCACCCAACACCTCCCTCTAAACACCACACTATCCCACACCCCCTCTCAACACTACACCACCCAACACCTCCCTCTTAAAACCACACCACCCAACACCCCCTCTCAAGACCACACCATCCAACACCCCTTCTCAACTCCAACCCACCCAACACCCCCTCACAACACAACAACATCCAACACCCCCTCTCAACACTGTACCACCCAACGCCTCCCTCTCAACACCACACCACCCAACACCTCCCTCTCAACACCACACCACAGAACACCCCCTCTCAACACTAAACCACCCAACGCCTCCCTCTCAACACCACACCACCCAACACCCACTCTCAACACCACATCACTCACCACCCCCTCTCAACACCACACCACCCAACACCCACTCTCAACACCACACCACTCACCACCCCCTCTCAACACAACACCATCGAACACCCCCTCTCAACACCACTCCACCCAACACCACCTCTCAACACCACACCATCCAACACCGTCTCTCAACACCACACCACCCAGCACCCACTCTCAAGACCACACCATCCAACACCCCTTCTCAACTCCACCCCACCCAACACCCCCTCACAACACAACAACATCCAACACCCCCTCTCAACACTGTACCACCCAACGCCACCCTCTCAACACCACACCACCCAACACCCCCTCTCATCACCACAACATCCAACACCCCTTCTCAACACCACCTCACCAAACACCCCCTCTCAACACCACACAACCACACCTCCCAACACCTCCCTCTCAACACCACCCCCTCTCAACACCACCCTACCCAACACCTCCTCTCAGCACCACACCACCCAACACCCCCTCTCAACACCACACCCCCAACACCTCCCTCTCAACACCACACCACCCATCACCTCCCTCTCAACACCACACCACCGAACACCCCCTCTCAACACTACACCACCCAACGCCTCCCTCTCAACACCACACCACCCAACACCCACTCTCAACACCACACCACTCACCACCCCCTCTCAACACCACACCACCTAACACCACACCACCCAACACCACACCACCCAACACCACACCACCCAACACCACACCACCCAACACCACACCACCCAACACCACACCACCCAATACCACACCACCCAACACCACACCACCCAACACCACACCACCGAACACCCTCTCTCAACACTACACCACCCAACGCCTCCCTCTCAACACCACCCCACCCAACACCCCCTCTCAACACCACACCCTCCAACACCTCCTCTCAAAACCACACCACCCACCGCCTCCCTCTAAACACCACATCATCCATCACCCCCTCTCAACACCACACCACCCAACACCCCCTCTCAACACCACACCATCCATCACCCACTCACAACACCACCCCACCCAACACCTCCTCTCAACACCACACCATCCAACACCCCCTCTCAACACTACACCACTCAACGCCTCCCTCTCAACACCACACCACCCAACACCTCCCTCTAAACACCACACTATCCCACACCCCCTCTCAACACTACACCACCCAACACCTCCCTCTTAAAACCACACCACCCAACACCCCCTCTCAAGACCACACCATCCAACACCCCTTCTCAACTCCACCCCACCCAACACCCCCTCACAACACAACAACATCCAACACCCCCTCTCAACACTGTACCACCCAACGCCTCCCTCTCAACACCACACCACCCAACACCCCCTCTCATCACCACAACATCCAACACCCCTTCTCAACACCACCTCACCAAACACCCCCTCTCAACACCACACAACCACACCTCCCAACACCTCCCTCTCAACACCACCCCCTCTCAACACCACCCTACCCAACACCTCCTCTCAGCACCACACCACCCAACACCCCCTCTCAACACCACACCCCCAACACCTCCCTCTCAACACCACACCACCCATCACCTCCCTCTCAACACCACACCACCGAACACCCCCTCTCAACACTACACCACCCAACGCCTCCCTCTCAACACCACACCACCCAACACCCACTCTCAACACCACACCACTCACCACCCCGTCTCAACACCACACCACCTAACACCACACAACCCAACACCACACCACCCAACACCACACCACCCAACACCACACCACCCAACACCACACCACTCAACACCACACCACCCAACACCACACCACCCAACACCTACTCTCAACACCACACCGCCCAACACCCCCTCTCAACAGCACCCCACCCAACACCCCCTCTGAACACCACACCACCTAACACCTCCTTCTCAACACCACACCTCCCAACACCTCCCTCTCAACACGACCCTTTCTCAACACTACCCCACCCAACACCCCCTCTCAACACCACACCACGCAACACCCCCTCTCAACTCCAAACCACCCAAAACCTCCCTCTCAACACCACACCACCCATCACCTCCCTCTCAACACCACACCACCCAACACCTCCCTCTAAACACCACACTTTCCAACACCCCATCTCAACACTATACCATCCAACACCCCCTCTCAATACTACACCACCCAACACCTCCCTCTTAAAACCACACCACCCAACACCCACTCTCAACACCACACCACTCGACACAACCTCTCAAGACCACACCATCCAACACCCCCTCTCAACACTGTACCACCCAACGCCTCCCTCTCAACACCACACCACCCTACACCCCCTCTCATCACCACACCATCCAACACCCCTTCTCAACACCACCTCACCAAACACCCCCTCTCAACACAACACCATCGAACACACCCTCTCAACACCACACAACCATACCTCCCAACACCTCCCTCTCAACACCACCCCCTCTCAACACCACCCTACCCAACACCTCCTCTCAACACAACACCACCCAACACCCCCTCTCAACACCACACCCCCAACACCTCCCTCTCAACACCACACCACCCATCACCTCCCTCTCAACACCACACCACCGAACACCCCCTCTCAACACTAAACCACCCAACGCCTCCCTCTCAACACCACACCACCCAACACCCACTCTCAACACCACATCACTCACCACCCCCTCTCAACACCACACCACCCAACACCCACTCTCAACACCACACCACTCACCACCCCCTCTCAACACAACACCATCGAACACCCCCTCTCAACACCACTCCACCCAACACCACCTCTCAACACCACACCATCCAACACCGTCTCTCAACACCACACCACCCAGCACCCACTCTCAACACCAAACCACCAAACACCCCCTCTCCACACAACCCACTCTCAACTCCACCCCCTCTCAACACCACACGACCCAACAACCCCTCTCAACACCACACCACCCAACACCACACCACCCAACACCACACCACCCAACACCTCCTCTCAACACCACACGACCCAACACCCCCTCTCAACACTACACCATCCAACACCCCCTCTAAACACTACACCACCCAACGCCTCCCTCTCAGCACTACACCATCCAACACGCCCACTCAACACCACACCACCCAACACCCCCTCTCAACACCACCCCACCCATTACCCCCTCTCAACACCACACCATCTAACACCCCCTCTCAACAAAACCCCACCCAACACCCACCTCTCAACACAACACCACCGAACACACCCTCTCAATACCACCCCATCCAACACCCCATCTCAAAACCACACCACCCAACACCCCCTCTCAACACCACACCATCCAACACCCCTTCTCAACACCACCCCACCAAACACCCCCTCTCAACACAACACCATCGAACACCCCATCTCAACACTAACCCACCCAACACCACCTGTCAACACCACACCATCCAACACCCCCTCTCAACACCACACCATCCAACACCTCCTCTCAACACTACACCACCCAACGCCTCCCTTTAAACTCCACATCATCCATCACCCCCTCTCAACACCACACCACCCAACACCCCCTCTAAAGACCACACCATCCAACACCCCCTCTCAACACCACACCACCCAACACCTCCCTCTCAACACCACACCACCTAACACCACACCACCCAACACCACACAACCCAACACCACACTACCCAACACCACACGCCCCAACACCACACCAATCATCACTCCCTTCTCAACACCATCCCACCCAACACCTCCTCTCAACACCACACCATCCAACACCCCCTCTCAACACTACACCACTCAACGCCTCCCTCTCAACACCACACCACGCAACACCCCCTCTCAACACCACACCATCTAACACCCCCTCTCAAGACCACACCATCCAACACCCCCTCTCAACACCACCCCACCCAACACCCCTTTCAACACAACAACATTCAACACCCCCTCTCAACACTACCACCCAACGCCTCCCTCTCAACACCACACCACCCAACACCCCCTCTCAACACCACACCACCCAACACCCCCTCTCAACACCACACCATCCAATACCCCTTCTCAACACCACCCCACCAAACACCCCCTCTCAACACAACACCATCGAACACACCCCCTCTCAACACTAACCCACCCAACACCACCTCTCAACACCACACCATTCAACACCCTCTCTCAACACCACACCACCCAGCACCCACTCTCAACACCACACCACCCAACACCTACTCTCAACACCACACCACCCAACACCCCCTCTCCACACCACCTCCTCTCAACAGCACCCCACCCAACACCACCTCTGAACACCAAACCACCTAACACCTCCTTCTCAACACCACACCTCCCAACACCTCCCACTCAACACCACCCTTTCTCAACACCACCCCACCCAACACCTTCTCTCAACACCACATCACGCAACACCCCCTCTCAACTCCACACCACCCAACACCTCCCTCTCAACACCACACCACCCATCACCTCCCTCTCAAAACCAGACCACACAACACCTCCCTCAAAACACCACACCATCCAACACCCCTTCTCAACACTACACCATCCAACACCCCCTCTCAACACTACACCACCCAACGCCTCCCTCTTAAAACCACACCACCCAACACCCCCTCTCAACACCACACCACTCGACACCCCCTCTCAAGACCACACCATCCAACACCCCCTCTCAACACCACCCCACCCAACACCCCCTCTCAACACAACACCATTCAACACCCCCTCTCAACACTACCACCCAACGCCTCCCTCTCAACACCACACCACCAAACACCCACTCTCAACCCCACACCATCCAATACCCCTTCTCAACACCACCCCACCAAACACCCCCTCTCAACACAACACCATCGAACACCCCCTCTCAACACTAACCCACCCAACACCACCTCTCAACACCACACCATCCAACACCCTCTCTCAACACCACACCATCCAACACCCTCTCTCAACACCACACCACCCAACACCCCCTCTCATCACCACAACATCCAACACCCCTTCTCAACACCACCTCACCAAACACCCCCTCTCAACACCACACAACCACACCTCCCAACACCTCCCTCTCAACACCACCCCCTCTCAACACCACCCTACCCAACACCTCCTCTCAGCACCACACCACCCAACACCCCCTCTCAACACCACACCCCCAACACCTCCCTCTCAACACCACACCACCCATCACCTCCCTCTCAACACCACACCACCGAACACCCCCTCTCAACACTACACCACCCAACGCCTCCCTCTCAACACCACACCACCCAACACCCACTCTCAACACCACACCACTCACCACCCCGTCTCAACACCACACCACCTAACACCACACAACCCAACACCACACCACCCAACACCACACCACCCAACACCACACCACCCAACACCACACCACCCAACACCACACCACCCAAGACCACACCACCCAACACTCCCTTCTCAACACCACCCCACCGAACACCCCCTCTCAACACGACCCCACCGAACACCCCCTCTCAACACCACCCCACCGAACACTCCCTCTCAACACCACACCATCCAACACCCCCTCTCAACACTACACCACCCAACGCCTCCCTCTCAACACCACACCATCCAACACCCCCTCTCAACACCACACCACGCAACACCCCCTCTCAATACCACACCACCACACCATCCAACACCCCCTCTCAACACCACCCCACCCAGCACTGCCTCTCAACACCACACCCTCTAACACCCGCTCTCAACACCACACCCTCTAACACCCGCTCTCAACACCACCCCACCCAACACCCCCTCTTAACACAATACCATCGAACACCCCCTCTCAATACCACCCCATCCAACACCCCATCTCAAAACCACACCACCCATCACCAACTCTCAACAGCACCCCACCCAACACCCCCTCTCAACACCACACCACCCAACACCTCCCTCTCAACACCACACCATCTAACACCCGCTCTCAACACCACCCCACCCAACCCACCCTCTTAACACAACACCATCGAACACCCCCTCTCAACACCTCACCACCCAACACCCCCTCTCAACACTACTCCATCCAACACCCTATCTCAAAACCACACCACCCAACACTCACTCTCAACACCACACCACCCAACACCCCCTCTGAACTCCACACCACCCAACAGCCCCTCTCAACAACACACCATCCAACACCCCCTCTCAACACCACCCCATTCAACAGCCCCTCTCAACGCAACACCATCCAACACCCCCTCGCAACACTACACCACTTAGCGCCTTCCTCTCAACACCACACCACCCAACACCCCCTCTCAACACCACATCACTCAACACCCCCTCTCAACACCACACCATCTAACACCCCCTCTCAACACCACCCCACCCAACACCCCCTCTCAACACCACATCACTCAACACCCTCTCTAAACACCACCCCACCCAACACCCCCTCTCACCACCACCCCACCCAACACCCCCCTCTCAACACCACACCACTCAACACTCCCTCTCAACACCACCCCATCTAACACCCCCTCTCAACACCACCCCACCCAACACCCCTTCTCAACACAACACCATCGAACACCCCCTCTCTACACCACCCCACCCAACACCTCCCTCTCAACACCACACTACTTAACACCCCCTCTACACACCACCCCCTCTCAACAGCACCCCACCCAACACCCCCTTTGAACACCACACCACACGACACCCTCTCTCAACACCACACCACCCAACACCTTCCTCTCAACACCACACCACCCAACACCAACTCTCAACTCCACACCACCCAACACCCCCTCTCCACACCACCCCCTCTCAACAGCACTCCACCCAACACCCCACTCAACACCACACCACCCAACACCCTCTCTCAACACCACCATCCAACACCTCCCTCTCAACAACACATGACCCAACACCCCCCTCTCATCACCAAACCACCCAACACCTCCCTCTCAACACCACACCACCCAACACCCCCTCTCAACACCACACTATCCATCACCCCCTCTCAACAGCACCCCACCCAACACCCCCTCTGAACACCACACCACCCGACACCCTCTCTCAACACCACACCCCCCAACACCAACTCTCAGCACCACCCCACCCAACACCCCCTCTCAACACCACCCTACCCAACACCCCCTCTCAACACCACACAACCCAATACCCCGTCTCAACACCACACCACCCAACACCTCCCTCTCAACACCACCTCCTCTCAACACCACCCGACCCAACACCCCCCTCTCAACACCACTCCACCCAACACCCCTCTCAACACCACAACACCCAACACCTCCCTCTCAACACCACACCACCCATCACCTCCCTCTCAACACCACACCACCCAACACCTCCCTCTCAACACCACACCACCCATCACCTCCCTCTCAACACCACACCACCCAACACCTCCCTCTCAACACCACCCCACCCAACACCCCCTCTCAACTCAACACCATCGAACACCCCCTCTCAACACTACCCCACCCAACACCTCCTCTCAACACCACACAACCCAACACCCCGTCTCAACACCACCCAACACCATACCTCCCAACACCTTCCTCTCAACACCACCCCCTCTCAACACCACACCACCCAACACCCCCTCTCAACACCACAACACCCAACTCCTCCCTCTCAACTCCACACCACCTATCACCTCACTCTCAACACCACACCACCCAACTCCTCCCTCTCACCACCACACCACCCAACACCTCCCTCTCAACACCACACCACACAACACCTCCCTCTCAACACCACACCACCCAACACCCCCTCTCAACACCACACCACCCAACACCCCCTCTCAACACCACACCATCCAATACCCCTTCTCAACACCACCCCACCAAACACCCCCTCTCAACACAACACCATCGAACACACCCCCTCTCAACACTAACCCACCCAACACCACCTCTCAACACCACACCATTCAACACCCTCTCTCAACACCACACCACCCAGCACCCACTCTCAACACCACACCACCCAACACCTACTCTCAACACCACACCACCCAACACCCCTCTCTCCACACCACCTCCTCTCAACAGCACCCCACCCAACACCACCTCTGAACACCAAACCACCTAACACCTCCTTCTCAACACCACACCTCCCAACACCTCCCACTCAACACCACCCTTTCTCAACACCACCCCACCCAACACCTTCTCTCAACACCACATCACGCAACACCCCCTCTCAACTCCACACCACCCAACACCTCCCTCTCAACACCACACCACCCATCACCTCCCTCTCAAAACCAGACCACACAACACCACCCTCAAAACACCACACCATCCAACACCCCTTCTCAACACTACACCATCCAACACCCCCTCTCAACACTACACCACCCAACGCCTCCCTCTTAAAACCACACCACCCAACACCCCCACTCAACACCACACCACTCGACACCCCCTCTCAAGACCACACCATCCAACACCCCCTCTCAACACCACCCCACCCAACACCCCCTCTCAACACAACACCATTCAACACCCCCTCTCAACACTACCACCCAACGCCTCCCTCTCAACACCACACCACCCAACACCCCCTCTCAACCCCACACCATCCAATACCCCTTCTCAACACCACCCCACCAAACACCCCCTCTCAACAAAACACCATCGAACACCCCCTCTCAACACTAACCCACCCAACACCACCTCTCAACACCACACCATCCAACACCCTCTCTCAACACCACACCACCCAACACCCACTCTCAACACCACACTACCCAACACCCCCTCTCCAAACAACCCCCACTCAACAGCACCCCACCCAAAACCCCCTCTCAACACCACACCACCCAACAACCCCTCTCAACACCACACCACCCAACACCACACCACCCAAGACCACACCACCCAACACTCCCTTCTCAACACCACCCCACCGAACACCCCCTCTCAACACGACCCCACCGAACACCCCCTCTCAACACCACCCCACCGAACACTCCCTCTCAACACCACACCATCCAACACCGCCTCTCAACACTACACCACCCAACGCCTCCCTCTCATCACCACACCATCCAACACCCCCTCTCAACACCACACCACGCAACACCCCCTCTCAATACCACACCACCACACCATCCAACACCCCCTCTCAACACCACCCCACCCAGCACTGCCTCTCAACACCACACCCTCTAACACCCGCTCTCAACACCACACCCTCTAACACCCGCTCTCAACACCACCCCACCCAACACCCCCTCTTAACACAACACCATCGAACACCCCCTCTCAATACCACCCCATCCAACACCCCATCTCAAAACCACACCACCCATCACCAACTCTCAACACCACATCACCCATCACCCCCTCTCCACACCACATCACCCAACACACCCTATCCACACCACCCACTCTCAACAGCACCCCACCCAACACCCCCTCTCAACACCACACCACCCAACACCTCCCTCTCAACACCACACCATCTAACACCCGCTCTCAACACCACCCCACCCAACCCACCCTCTTAACATAACACCATCGAACACCCCCTCTCAACACCTCACCACCCAACACCCCCTCTCAACACTACTCCATCCAACACCCTATCTCAAAACCACACCACCCAACACTCACTCTCAACACCACACCACCCAACACCCCCTCTGAACTCCACACCACCCAACACCCCCTCTCAACACCACACCACCCAACACCTCTCCCTCAACACCACACCACCCAACACCCCCTCTCAACACCACCCCACCCAACACCCCCTCTGAACACCACCCTATCCAACACCCCCTCTCAACACCACCCAACCCAACACCCCGTCTCAACACCACACCACCCAACACCTCCCTCTCAACACCACCGCCTCTCAACACCACCCCCTCTCAACACCACCCGACCCAACACCCCCTCTCAACACCACACCACCCAACACCCCTCTCAACACCACAACACCCAACACCTCCCTCTCAACACCACACCACCCATCACCTCCCTCTCTACTCAAAACCACCCAGCACCTCCCTCTCAACACCACACCCTCCAACACTCCCTCTCAACACCACAACATCCAACACCAGCTCTCAAAACCACCCCACCCAACACTCCCTCTCAATACAGCACCATCCAACACCCCCTCTCAACACTACACCACCCAACGCCTCCCTCTCAACACCACATCACCCAACACCCCCTCTAAACCCAACACCACCCAACACCCCCTCTCCACACCATAACATCCAACACCCCCTCTCAACACCACCCCACCCAACACCCCCTCTCAACACAACACCATCGAACACCCCCTCTCAACACTACCCCACCCAACACCCCCTCTCAACACCACACAACCCAACACCCCGTCTCAACACCAGCCAACACAATACCTCCCAACACCTCCCTCTCAAAACCACACCACCCAGCACCTCCCTCTCAACACCACACCATCCAACACCCTTTCTCTACACTACACCATCCAACACCCCTCTCAACACTACACAACCCAAAGCCTCCCTCTCAACACCACACCATCCAACACCCCCTCTCAACACTACACCACAAAACACCCCCTCTCAAGACCACACAATCAAACACCCTCTCTCAACACCACACCACCCAGCACCAACTCTCAACACCACACCACCCAACACACCCTCTCCACACCACCCACCTCTCAACAGCACCACACCCACCACCCCCTCTCAACACCACACCACCCAACACCCCCTCTCAACACGACACCACCCCACACCTCCCTCTCAACACCACACCACCCAACACCACACCACCCAACACCGCACCAGCCAACACCACACCACCTAACACTCCCTTCTCAACACCACACCACCTAACACTCCCTTCTCAACACCACCCCACCGAACACCCCCTCTCAACACCACACCATCCAACACCCCCTCTCAACACTACACCACCCAACGCCTCCCTCTCAACACCACACCATCCAACACCCCCTCTCAACACCACACCACCCAACACCCCCTCTCAACACCAAACCATCCAACACCCCCTCTCAACAGAACCCCACCCAACACTCCCTCTGAGCACCACACCAACCGACACCCGCTCTCAACACCACACCACTCAACACCTCCTTCTCAACACCAAACCACCCAACACCAACTCTCAGCACCACCCCACCCAACACCCTCTCTCAACACCACCCTACCCAACACCCCCTCTCAACACCACACAACCTAACACCCCGTCTCAACACCACACCACCCAACTCCTCCCTCTCAACACCACCTACTCTCAACACCAGCCGACCCAACACCCCCCTCTCAACACCACACCACCCAACACCCCTCTCAACACCACAACACCCAACACCTCCCTCTCAACACCACACCACCCATCACCTCCCTCTCAAAACCACACCATCCAACACCTCCCTCTCAACACCACACCACCCATCACCTCACTCTCACCACCAAACCATCCAACACCTCCCTCTTACCACCACACCACCCAACACCTTCCTCACACCACCACACCACCCAACACCTCCCTCTCAACACCACACCACCCAGCAGCTCCCTCTCAACACCACACCATTCAATACCCTTTCACAACACTACACCATCCAACACCCCTCTCAACACTACACAACCCAACGCCTCCCTCTCAACACCACACCATCCAACACCCCCTCTCAACACTACACCAAAAAACACCCCCTCTCAAGACCACACCATCCAACACCCTCTCTCAACACCACACCACCCAGCACCAACTCTCAACACCACACCACCCAACACCTCCCTCTCAACACCACACCACCCAACACCACACCACCCAACACCGCACTACCCAACACCACACCACCCAACACTCCCTTCTCAACACCACCCCACCCAACACCCCCTCTCAACACCACACCATCCAACACCCTCTCTCAACACTACACCACCCAACGCCTCCCTCTCAACACCACACCATCCAACACCCCCTCTCAACACCACACGACGCAACACCCCCTCTCAACACCACACCATCCATCACCCCCTCTCAACACCACCCCACCCAACACCTCTTCTCAACACCACACCATCCAACATCCCCTCTCAATACTACACCACTCAACGCCTCCCTCTCAACACCTCACCACCCAACACCCCCCTCTCAACACCACACCACTCAACACCCCCTCCCAACACCACACCATCTAACACCCCCACTCAACACCACCCCACCCAACATCCCCTCTGAACACAACACCATCGAACACCCCCTCTCAACATCACCCCACCCAACACCCCCCTCTCAACACCACACCCTCCAACACCCCCTCTAAACACCAAACCCCCCAACACCCACTCTCAACACCACTCCACCCAACACCCCCTCTCCACACCACCCCCTCTCAACAGCACCCCACCCAACAACCCCTTTGAACACCACACCACCCGACACCCTCTCTCGACACCACACCACCCAACACCTCTTCTCAACACCACACCATCCAACATCCCCTCTCAATACTACACCACTCAACGCCTCCCTCTCAACACCACACCACCCAACACCCCCCTCTCAACACCACACCACTCAACACCCCCTCCCAACACCACACCATCTAACACCCCCACTCAACACCACACCACCCAACATCCCCTCTGAACACAACACCATCGAACACCCCCTCTCAACATCACCCCACCCAACACCCCCGTCTCAACACCACACCCTCCAACACCCCCTCTAAACACCAAACCCCCCAACACCCACTCTCAACACCACACCATCCAACACCCCCTCTCCACACCACCCCCTCTCAACAGCACCCCACCCAACAACCCCTTTGAACACCACACCGCCCGACACCCTGTCTCAACACCACACAACCCAACACCTCCCTCTCAACACCACACCACCCAACACCAACTCTCAACACCACACCATTTAACACCCCCTCTCCACACCACCCCCTCTCAAGAGCACCCCAACCAACACCTCACTCAACACCACACCACCCAACACCCCTCTCAACACCACCCCCTCTCAACAGCACCCCAACCAACACCCCACTCAACACCACACCATCCAACACCTCCCTCTCAACAACACATCACCCAACACCCCCCTCTCATCACCACACCACCTATCACCTCACTCTCAACACCACACCATCCAACACCTCCCTCTCACCACCACACCACCCAACACCTTCCTCTCACCACCACACCACCCAACACCTCCCTCTCAACACCACACCACCCAACACCAACTCTCAACACCACACCACCCAACACCCCCTCTCCACACCACCCCCTCTCAACAGCACCCCAACCAACACCACAGCACCCCAACCAACACCACACCACCCAACACCAACTCTCAACACCACACCACCCAACACCCCTCTCAACACCACCCCCTCTCAACAGCACCCCAACCAACACCCCTCTCAACACCACACCATCCAACACCCCTCTCAACACTACACCAAAAAACACAACCTCTCAAGACCACACCATCCAACACCCTCTCTCAACACCACACCACCCAGCACCAACTCTCAACACCACACCACCCAACACACCCTCTCCACACCACCCCCCTCTCAACAGCACCCCACCCAACACCCCCTCTCAACACCACACCACCCAACACCCCCTCCCAACACGACACCACCCCACACCTCCCTCTCAACACCACACCACCCAACACCACACCACCCAACACCGCACCACCCAACACCACACCACCCAACACCTCCCTCTCAACACCACCCCACCCAACACTCCCTCTCAAGACAACACCATTCAACACCCCCTCTCAACACTACACCACCCAACGCCTCCCTCTCAACACCACACCACCCAACACCCCCTCTCAACACCACACCACCCAACACCCCCTCTCCACACAACAACATCCAACACCCCCTCTCAACACCACTCCACCCAACACCCCCTCTCAACACCACACAACCCAACACCCCGTCTCAACACCACCCAACATCATACCTCCCAACACCTCCCTCTCAACACCACCCCCTCTCAACACCACACCACCCAACACCCCCTCTCAACACCACACCACCCAACACCTCCCTCTCACCACCACACCACCCAAAACCTCCCTCTCAACACCACACCACCCAACACCTCCCTCTCAACACCACACCACCCAGCACCTCCCTTTCAACACCACACCATCCAATACCCTTTCTCAACACTGCACCATCCAACACCCCTCTCAACACTACACAACCCAACGGCTCCCTCTCAACACTACACCAAAAAACACCCCCTCTCATGACCACACCATCCAACACCCTTTCTCAACACCACACCACCCAGCACCAACTCTCAACACCACACCACCCAACACGCCCTCTCCATACCACCCCCTCTCAACAGCACCCCACCCAACACCCCCTCTCAACACCACACCACCCAACACCCCCTCTCAACACCACACCACCCAACACCCCCTCTCAACACCACACCACCCAACACCCCCTCTCAACAACACACCATCCAACACCCCCTCTCAACACCACCCCATTCAACAGCCCCTCTCAACGCAACACCATCCAACACCCCCTCGCAACACTACACCACTTAGCGCCTTCCTCTCAACACCACACCACCCAACACCCCCTCTCAACACCACATCACTCAACACCCCCTCTCAACACCACACCATCTAACACCCCCTCTCAACACCACCCCACCCAACACCCCCTCTCAACACCACATCACTCAACACCCTCTCTAAACACCACCCCACCCAACACCCCCTCTCACCACCACCCCACCCAACACCCCCCTCTCAACACCACACCACTCAACACTCCCTCTCAACACCACCCCATCTATCACCCCCACTCAACACCACCCCACCCAACACCCCTTCTCAACACAACACCATCGAACACCCCCTCTCTACACCACCCCACCCAACACCTCCCTCTCAACACCACACTACTTAACACCCCCTCTACACACCACCCACTCTCAACAGCACCCCACCCAACACCCCCTTTGAACACCACACCACCCGACACCCTCTCTCAACACCACACCACCCAACACCTTCCTCTCAACACCACACCACCCAACACCAACTCTCAACACCACACCACCCAACACCCCCTCTCCACACCACCCCCTCTCAACAGCACTCCACCCAACACCCCACTCAACACCACACCACCCAACACCCTCTCTCAACACCACCATCCAACACCCCCTCTCAACACCACACTATCCATCACCCCCTCTCAACAGCACCCCACCCAACACCCCCTCTGAACACCACACCACCCGACACCCTCTCTCAACACCACACCCCCCCAACACCAACTCTCAACACCACCCCACCCAACACCCCCTCTCAACACCACCCTACCCAACACCCCCTCTCAACACCACACAACCCAATACCCCGTCTCAACACCACACCACCCAACACCTCCCTCTCAACACCACCTCCTCTCAACACCACCCGACCCAACACCCCCCTCTCAACACCACTCCACCCAACACCCCTCTCAACACCACAACACCCAACACCTCCCTCTCAACACCACACCACCCATCACCTCCCTCTCAACACCACACCACCCAACACCTCCCTCTCAACACCACACCACCCATCACCTCCCTCTCAACACCACACCACCCAACACCTCCCTCTCAACACCAACCCACCCAACACCCCCTCTCAACTCAACACCATCGAACACCCCCTCTCAACACTACCCCACCCAACACCTCCTCTCAACACCACACAACCCAACACCCCGTCTCAACACCACCCAAGACCATACCTCCCAACACCTTCCTCTCAACACCACCCCCTCTCAACACCACACCACCCAACACCCCCTCTCAACACCACAACACCCAACACCTCCCTCTCAACTCCACACCACCCATCACCTCACTCTCAACACCACACCACCCAACTCCTCCCTCTCACCACCACACCACCCAACACCTCCCTCTCAACACCACACCACACAACACCTCCCTCTCAACACCACACCACATAGCACCTCCCTCTCAACACCACACCATCCAACACATTTTCTCAACACTACACAATCCAACACCCCTCTCAACACTACACAACCCAACGCCTCCCTCTCAACACCACACCATCCAACACCCCCTCTCAACTCTACACCAAAAAACACCCCTCTCAAGACCACACCATCCAACACACTCTCTCAACACCACACCACCCAGCACACCCTCTCAACACGACACCACCCCACACCTCCCTCTCAACACCACACCACTCAACACCACACCACCCAACACTGCACCACCCAACACCACACCACCCAACACTCCCTTCTCAACACCACCCCACCCAACACCCCCTCTCAACACCACACCATCCAACACCCCCTCTCAACACTACACCACCCAACGCCTCCCTCTCAACACCACACCATCCAACACCCCCTCTCAACACCACACCACCCAACACCCCCTCTCAACACCACACCATCCATCACCCCCTCTCAACACCACCCCACCAAACACCTCCTCTCAACACCACACCATTCAACACCCTCTCTCAACACTACACCACTCAACGCCTCCCTTTCAACACCACACCACCCAACACCCTCCTCTCAACACCACACCACTCAACACCCCCTCTCAACACCACACCATCTAACACCCCCACTCAACACCACCCCACCCAACATCCTCTCTCAACACAATTCCATCGAACACCCCCTCTGAACCCCCCCTCTCAACCCCCCCTCTCAACACCACCCCACCCAACACCCCCTCTCAACACCACACCCTCCAACACCCCCTCTCAACACCACACCCCCCTCCACCCACTCTCAACACCACCCCACCCAACACCCCCTCACAACACCACACCACCAAACACCCCCTCTTAACACAACACCATCAAACACCCTCTCTCAACACCACCGCACCCAACACCCTCTCTCAAAACCACACCACCCAACACCCACTCTCAACACCACCCCACCTAACACCCCCTCACAACACCACACCACCAAACACCCCCTCTTAACACAACACCATCCAACACCCCCTCTCAACACCACCCCATTCAACACCCCCTCTCAATGCACCACCCTCCAACACCCCCTCGCAACACTACACCACTTAGCGCCTTCCTCTCAACACCACACGACCCAACACCCCCTCTCAACACCACACAACCCAACACCCCGTCTCAACACCACCCAACATCATACCTCCCAACACCTCCCTCTCAACACCACCCCCTCTCAACACCACACCACCCAACACCCCCTCTCAACACCACACCACCCAACACCTCCCTCTCACCACCACACCACCCAAAACCTCCCTCTCAACACCACACCACCCAACACCTCCCTCTCAACACCACACCACCCAGCACCTCCCTTTCAACACCACACCATCCAATACCCTTTCTCAACACTGCACCATCCAACACCCCTCTCAACACTACACAACCCAACGGCTCCCTCTCAACACTACACCAAAAAACACCCCCTCTCAAGACCACACCATCCAACACCCTTTCTCAACACCACACCACCCAGCACCAACTCTCAACACCACACCACCCAACACGCCCTCTCCATACCACCCCCTCTCAACAGCACCCCACCCAACACCCCCTCTCAACACCACACCACCCAACACCCCCTCTCAACACCACACCACCCAACACCCCCTCTCAACACCACACCACCCAACACCCCCTCTCAACACCACAACACCCAACACCCAACACCTCTCTCTCACCACCACACCACCCAACACCTCCCTCCCAACACCACACCACCCAACACCGCCCTCTCAACACCACCCTACCCAACACCTCCTCTCAACACCACACCATTCAACACCCCCTCTCAACACTACACCACTCAACGCCTCCCTTTCAACACAGCACCACCCAACACCCCCCTCTCAACAGCACACCACTCAACACCCCCTCTCAACACCACACCATCTAACACCCCCACTCAACACCACCCCACCCAACATCCCCTCTCAACACAACACCATCGAACACCCCCTCTCATCACCACCCCACCCAACACCCCCTCTCAACACCACACCATCCAACACCCCCTCTCAACACCACACCACCCAACACCCCCTCTCAACACCACAACACCCAACACCCAACACCTCTCTCTCACCACCACACCACCCAACACCTCCCTCCCAACACCACACCACCCAACTCCGCCCTCTCAACACCACACCACCCAGCACCTCCCCCTGAACACCACACCATCCAACACCCTTTCTCAACACAACACAATCCAACACCCCTCTCAACACTACACAAACCAACGGCTCCCTCTCAACACCACACCATCCAACACCCCCTCTCAACACTACACCAAAAAACACCCATTCCCAAGACCACACCATCCAACACACTCTCTCAACACCACACCACCCAGCACCAACTCTTAACACCACACCACCCAACACACCCTCTCCACACCACCCCCTCTCAACCGCACCCCACCCAACACCCCCTCTCAACACCACACCACCCAACACCCCCTCTCAACACCACACCATCCATCACCCCCTCTCAACCGCACCCCACCCAACACCCCCTCTCAACACCACACCACCCAACACCCCCTCTCTACACCACACCATTCAACACCCCCTCTCAACACTACACCACTCAACGCCTCCCTTTCAACACAACACCCCCCAACACCCACTCTCAACACCACTCCACCCAACACCCCCTCTCAACACAACACCATCAAACACCCTCTCTCAAAACCACCCCACCCAACACCCTCTCTCAACACCACACCATCCAACACCCCCTCTCAACAACACACCACCCAACACCCACTCTCAACACCACCCCACCTAACACCCCCTCACAACACCACACCACCCAACACCCCCTCTCAACAACACACCATCCAACACCCCCTCTCAACACCACCCCATTCAACAGCCCCTCTCAACGCAACACCATCCAACACCCCCTCGCAACACTACACCTCTTAGCGCCTTCCTCTCAACACCACACCACCCAACACCCCCTCTCAACACCACATCACTCAACACCCCCTCTCAACACCACACCATCTAACACCCCCTCTCAACACCACCCCACCCAACACCCCCTCTCAACACCACATCACTCAACACCCTCTCTAAACACCACCCCACCCAACACCCCCACTCACCACCACCCCACCCAACACCCCCCTCTCAACACCACACCACTCAACACTCCCTCTCAACACCACCCCATCTATCACCCCCACTCAACACCACCCCACCCAACACCCCTTCTCAACACAACACCATCGAACACCCCCTCTCTACACCACCCCACCCAACACCTCCCTCTCAACACCACACTACTTAACACCCCCTCTACACACCACCCCCTCTCAACAGCACCCCACCCAACACCCCCTTTGAACACCACACCACCCGACACCCTCTCTCAACACCACACCACCCAACACCTTCCTCTCAACACCACACCACCCAACACCAACTCTCAACACCACACCACCCAACACCCCCTCTCCACACCACCCCCTCTCAACAGCACTCCACCCAACACCCCACTCAACACCACACCACCCAACACCCTCTCTCAACACCACCATCCAACACCTCCCTTTCAACAACACATCACCCAACACCCCCCTCTCATCACCACACCACCCAACACCTCCCTCTCAACACCACACCACCCAACACCCCCTCTCAACACCACACTATCCATCACCCCCTCTCAACAGCACCCCACCCAACACCCCCTCTGAACACCACACCACCCGACACCCTCTCTCAACACCACACCCCCCCAACACCAACTCTCAGCACCACCCCACCCAACACCCCCTCTCAACACCACCCTACACAACACCCCCTCTCAACACCACACAACCCAATACCCCGTCTCAACACCACACCACCCAACACCTCCCTCTCAACACCACCTCCTCTCAACACCACCCGACCCAACACCCCCCTCTCAACACCACTCCACCCAACACCCCTCTCAACACCACAACACCCAACACCTCCCTCTCAACACCACACCACCCATCACCTCCCTCTCAACACCACACCACCCAACACCTCCCTCTCAACACCACACCACCCATCACCTCCCTCTCAACACCACACCACCCAACACCTCCCTCTCAACACCAACCCACCCAACACCCCCTCTCAACTCAACACCATCGAACTCCCCCTCTCAACACTACCCCACCCAACACCTCCTCTCAACACCACACAACCCAACACCCCGTCTCAACACCACCCAAGACCATACCTCCCAACACCTTCCTCTCAACACCGCCCCCTCTCAACACCACACCACCCAACACCCCCTCTCAACACCACAACACCCAACACCTCCCTCTCAACTCCACACCACCCATCACCTCACTCTCAACACCACACCACCCAACTCCTCCCTCTCACCACCACACCACCCAACACCTCCCTCTCAACACCACACCACACAACACCTCCCTCTCAACACCACACCACATAGCACCTCCCTCTCAACACCACACCATCCAACACATTTTCTCAACACTACACAATCCAACACCCCCTCTCAACTCTACACCAAAAAACACCCCTCTCAAGACCACACCATCCAACACACTCTCTCAACACCACACCACCCAGCACACCCTCTCAACACGACACCACCCCACACCTCCCTCTCAACACCACACCACGCAACACCACACCACCCAACACTGCACCACCCAACACCACACCACCCAACACTCCCTTCTCAACACCACCCCACCCAACACCCCCTCTCAACACCACACCATCCAACACCCCCTCTCAACACTACACCACCCAACGCCTCCCTCTCAACACCACACCATCCAACACCCCCTCTCAACACCACACCACCCAACACCCCCTCTCAACACCACACCATCCATCACCCCCTCTCAACACCACCCCACCAAACACCTCCTCTCAACACCACACCATTCAACACCCTCTCTCAACACTACACCACTCAACGCCTCCCTTTCAACACCACACCACCCAACACCCTCCTCTCAACACCACACCACTCAACACCCCCTCTCAACACCACACCATCTAACACTCCCACTCAACACCACCCCACCCAACATCCTCTCTCAACACAATTCCATCGTACACCCCCTCTGAACCCCCCCTCTCAACCCCCCCTCTCAACACCACCCCACCCAACACCCCCTCTCAACACCACACCCTCCAACACCCCCTCTCAACACCACACCCCCCTCCACCCACTCTCAACACCACCCCACCCAACACCCCCTCACAACACCACACCACCAAACACCCCCTCTTAACACAACACCATCAAACACCCTCTCTCAACACCACCGCACCCAACACCCTCTCTCAACACCACACCACCCAACACCCACTCTCAACACCACCCCACCTCACACCCCCTCACAACACCACACCACCAAACACCCCCTCTTAACACAACACCATCCAACACCCCCTCTCAACACCACCTCATTCAACACCCCCTCTCAATGCAACACCCTCCAACACCCCCTCGCAACACTACACCACTTAGCGCCTTCCTCTCAACACCACACGACCCAACACCCCCTCTCAACACCACATCACTCAATACCCCCTCTCAACACCACACCATCTAACACCCCCTCTCAACACCACCCCACCCAACACCCCCTCCCAACACCACATCACTCAACACCCTCTCTCAACACCACCCCACCCAACACCCCCTCTCAACACCATCCTACCCAACACCCCTTCTGAACACCACACCACCCAACATCCCCTCTCAACACCACACCACCCAACATCTCCCTCTCAACACCACACCACCCAACAACCCCTCTCAACACCACACCACCCAACACCCACTCTCAACACCACACCACCCAACACCCCCTCTCAACACCACATCACTCAATACCCCCTCTGAACACCACACCTCCCAACACCCCCTCTCAACACCACACCACCCAACACCTCCCTCTCAACACCATACCACCCAACACCTCCCCCTCAACACCACACCACCCAACACCCCCTCTCAACACCAACCCACCCAACACCCCCTCTCAACACCCCCCTACCCAACACCCCCTCCTAACACCACACAACCCAACACTCCGTCTTAACACCACACCACCCAACACCACACCTCTCAACACCACCCCCTCTCAACACCATCCCACCCAACACCCCCTCTCAACACCACACCACCCAACACCCCCTCTGAACACCACACCTCCCAACACCCCCTCTCAACACCACACCACCCAACACCTCCCTCTCAACACCATACCACCCAACACCTCCCCCTCAACACCACACCACCCAACACCCCCTCTCAACACCAACCCACCCAACACCCCCTCTCAACACCCCCCTACCCAACACCCCCTCCTAACACCACACAACCCAACACTCCGTCTTAACACCACACCACCCAACACCACACCTCCCAACACCTCCCTCTCAACACCACCCCCTCTCAACACCATCCCACCCAACACCCCCTCTCAACACCACACCACCCAACACCCCCTCTCAACACCACACCACCCAACACATCCCTCTCAACACCACACCACCCAACACCACACCACCCAAACCCCCCCCTCTCAACACCACCCCACCCAACATCCCCCTCTAAAACACCACACCACCCAACACCTCCCTCTCAACACCACACCACCCAACACCCCACTACCCAACACCGCACCACCCAACACCTCCCTCTCAACAACACATCACCCAACACCCCCTCTCAACACCACACCACCAAACACCCCCTCTCAACACCACACCACCCAACACCTCCTTCTCAACACCACACCACCCAACACCCCCTCTCAACACCACACCATCCAACACCCCTTTTCAACACCACCCCACCCAACACCCCCTCTCAACACGACACCATCCAACACCCCCTCTCAACACCACCCCCACCCAACACCCCCTCTCAACACCACCCCACCCAACACCCCCTCTCAACACCACACCACCTAACACCCCCTCTCAACACCATACCACCCAACACCTCCCTTTCAACACCACACCACCCAACATCTCCCTCTCAAGACCACACCACCCAACACCTCCCTCTCAACACACCACCCAACACACCCTCTCAACACCACACCACCCAACACCTCCCTCTCAACACCACACCACCCATCACCGACTCTCAACACCACACCACCCAACACTACACCACCCAACACCACACCACCCAACACCCCCCCTCTCAACACCACACCACCCTACACCTCCCTCTCAACACTACACCACCCAACACCTCACTCTCAACACCACACAACCCAACACCTCCTTTTCAACACAACACCACCCAACACCTCCCTCTCAACACCACACCACCCAACACCCCGTCTCAACACCACTCCACCCAACACCCCCCTGTCAACACCACACCACCCAACACCTCCCTCTCAACACAACACCACCCAACACCTCCCTCTCAACACCACACCACCCAACACCTCCCTCTCAACACCACACCACCCAACACCCCACTACCCAACACCGCACCACCCAACACCTCCCTCTCAACAACACATCACCCAACACCCCCTCTCAACACCACACCACCAAACACCCCCTCTCAACACCACACCACCCAACACCTCCCTCTCAACACCACACCACCCAACACCCCCTCTCAACACCACACCATCCAACACCCCTTTTCAACACCACCCCACCCAACACCCCCTCTCAACACGACACCATCCAACACCCCCTCTCAACACCACCCCCACCCAACACCCCCTCTCAACACCACCCCACCCAACACCCCCTCTCAACACCACACCACCTAACACCCCCTCTCAACACCATACCACCCAACACCTCCCTTTCAACACCACACCACCCAACATCTCCCTCTCAAGACCACACCACCCAACACCTCCCTCTCAACACACCACCCAACACACCCTCTCAACACCACACCACCCAACACCTCCCTCTCAACACCACACCACCCATCACCCACTCTCAACACCACACCACCCAACACTACACCACCCAACACCCCCCCTCTCAACACCACACCACCCTACACCTCCCTCTCAACACTACACCACCCAACACCTCACTCTCAACACCACACAACCCAACACCTCCTTTTCAACACAACACCACCCAACACCTCCCTCTCAACACCACACCACCCAACACCCCGTCTCAACACCACTCCACCCAACACCCCCCTGTCAACACCACACCACCCAACACCTCCCTCTCAACACAACACCACCCAACACCTCCCTCTCAACACCACACCACCCAACACCTCCCTCTCAACACCACTCCACCCAACACCCCTCTCTCAACACCACACCACCCAACACCTCCCTCTCAACACCACACCACCCAACACCTCCCTCTCAATACAACACCACCCAACACCTCCCTCTCAACACCACACCACCCAACAACTTGTCTCAACACCACCCCACCTAACACCCCCTCTCACCACGACACCACCCAACACCACCACAACCACATCAAAACCACCACTATCCACCACTACCACCAGCAATACCATACTACCACTACCAGACCACCAATAGCACACCACCACTAACACACACCACTACCACGACTACATCACCACAACCACTCTATCACTACCACCCCTACCACAACTACTATTGCTTCCACAACTAGAACCAGTATCACAACAACACTACCACTACTCCCACTTCAACACTACCACTACCACCTCAATCACACTACCACAATTCCACCACTACCACCACAACCACACTACCACACTACCACTACCAGCAGTACCACACTATGACCACCACACCACCACTACCACACCACCGATACCACACTACCACTACCACAGCACCACTTCCACATTATCACTTCCGTCACTACACTATCATACCACTACTATCACACCACCTCTTCAAACCTACCACTGTCACTCTACCATTACCACCACTACCACACCACCACTACCCCACCACGACTACCACTCTACCACTATCACACTACCACTACCCCACCATGACTACCACACCACCACTACCTCACCACCACTACCACACCACAACTACCACCACTACCACACCACCACTACCTCACCACCACTACCACACCACCACTACCACACCACCACTACCACACCACCACAACCTCACCACCACAACCTCACCACCATAACCTCACCACCACTACATCTCCACTACCACACTGCCAATACCACCACAGCCAGCAGTACGACACCACCACTACCGCACCACTGCTACAGCACCACCACTACCACATCACCACTACCATAACACCACTACCACAATACCACTACCACAACTAGAGCAGTACCACACTACAACTACGATACTACAAAGACCACACCACCACTACCATACCACCACTACCACACTACCACTACTACAGCAGTACCACACCACCACTACCACTCCACTACCACACTACAACTACCACACTATCACACCACCACAACTACAGTAGCAATGTCACTACTTCAACACCACAAACACACTACCACTACCACACTACAACACCATCACTACAACTGCTACCACCCCAAACACCACTACCACTACATCACCACCACTACCACACTACTACCACCACACACTACCTCCACCACCACACACTACAACCACCACAACACACTACCACCACCACCACCACACCACCAGGTTACTACACCAGGCTACTACACCACGCCACTACTCCAGGCTACTACATCATGCTACTACACCACACTACTACACCAGGCTACTACATCACACTACAACACCAGGCTACTACACCACACTACTACACCAGGCTACTACACCACGCCACTACACCACACAACTACACCAGGCTACTACACCACACTACTACACCAGGCTACTACACCAGGCTACTACACCACACTGCTACACCATGCTACTACACCACACTGCTACACCATGGTACTACACCATGCTACTACACCAGGCTTCTACATCACACTACTACACCAGGCTACAACACCACACTACTACACCAGGCTACTACACCAGGCTACTACATCATGCTACTACACCACGCTACTACACCTTGCTACTACACCAGGCTACTACATCATGCTACTACACCTTGCTACTACACCAGGCTACTACACCACGCTGCTACACCATGCTACTACACCATGCTACTACACCATGCTACTACACCAGGCTACTACACCAGGCTACTACACCAGGCTACTACACCACGCTGCTACACCAGGATACTACACCATGCTACTACACCAGGCTACTACACCAGGATACTACACCACACTGCAACACCAGGCTACTACACCATGCTACTACACCAGGCTACTACACCAGGGAACTACACCAGGCTACTACACCAGGCTACTACACCACGCTGCTACACCAGGATACTACACCAGGCTACTACACCACACTACTACACCAGGCTACTACACCATGCTACTACACCATGCTACTACACCTTGCTACTACACCAGGCTACTACACCAGGCTGCTACACCATGCTACTACACCACGCTGCTGCACCAGGATACTACACCATGCTACTACACCAGGCTACTACACTAGGCTACTACACCAGGCTACTACACCAGGCTACTACACCATGCTACTACACCATGCTACTACACCAGGCTACTACACCACACTGCTACACCATGCTACTACACCACACTGCTACACCATGCTACTACACCATGCTACTACACCAGGCTACTACACCACACTGCTACACCATGCTACTACACCATGCTACTACACCAGGCTACTACACCTCACTGCTACACCATGCTACTACACCAGGCTACTACACCATGCTACTACACCAGGCTACTACACCAGGCTACTACACCATGCTACTACACCACACTGCTACACCATGTTACTACACCAGGCTACTACACCACACTGCTACACCATGCTACTACACCAGGCTACTACACCAGGCTACTACACCATGCTACTACACCAGGCTACTACACCAGGCTACTACACCATGCTACTACACCAGGCTACTACACCATGCTACTACACTAGGCTACTACACCAGGCTACTACACCATGCTACTACACCAGGCTACTACACCATGCTACTACACCAGGCTACTACACCATGCTACTACACCAGGCTACTACACCATGCTACTACACCAGGCTACTACACCAGGCTACTACACCAGGCTACTACACCATGCTACTACACCATGCTACTACACCACACTGCTACACCATGCTACTACACCAGGCTACTACACCAGGCTACTACACCATGCTACTACACCATGCTACTACACCATGCTACTACACCACACTGCTACACCATGCTACTACACCAGGCTACTACACCAGGCTACTACACCAGGCTACTACACCATGCTACTACACCATGCTACTACACACTGCTACACCATGCTACTACACCAGGCTACTACACCATGCTACTACACCATGCTACTACACCAGGCTACTACACCACACTGCTACACCATGCTACTACACCAGGCACCAAACACCATGCTACTACACTAGGCTACTACACCAGGCTACTACGCCATGCTACTACACCACGCTACTACACCATGCTAATACACTATGCTACTACACCATGCTAATACACCATGCTACTACACCATGCTACTACACCACGCTAATACACCACGCTACTACACCACACTGCTACACCAGGCTACTACACCAGGCTACTACACTATGCTACTACACCAAGCTACTACACCAGGCTACTACACCATGCTACTACACCAAGCTACTACACAAGGCTACTACACCAGGCTACTACACCATGCTACTACACCAGGCTACTACATCAGGCTACTACACCATGGTACTACACCAAGCTACTACACCATGCTTCTACACCAGGCTACTACACCACACTGCTACACCATGCTACTACACCAGGCTACTACACCACGCTACTACACCAGGCTACTACACCATGCTACTACACCATGCTATTACACCAGGCTACTACACCATGCTACTACACCAGGCTACTACACCATGCTACTACACCATGCTTCTACACCAGGCTACTACACCATGCTACTACACCATGCTTCTACACCAGGCTACTACACCATGCTACTACACCATGCTACTACACCAGGCTACTACACCAGGCTACTACACCATGCTACTACACCACACTACAACACCCCTCTCAACACCACCCCACCCAACACCCCCTCTCAAAACCATACCACCCAAAACCTCCCTTTCAACACCACACCACCCAACACCTCCCTCTCAACACCACACCACCAAACACCTCTCTCTCAACACCACACCACCCAACACGTCCCTCTCAACACCACACCACCCAACACCCCCTCTCAACACCACACCACCCAACACCCCCTCTCAACACCACACCACCTAACACCCAGTCTCAACACCACACCACCCAACACCTCCCTCTCAACACCACACCACCCAACACCTCCCTCTCAACACCACACCACCCAACACCCCCCTCTCACCACCACACCACCCAACACCTCCCTCTCACCACCACACCACCCAACACCCCCTCTCACCACCACCCAACCCAACACCCCCTCTCAACACCACACCACCCAACACCCCGTTTCAACACCACACCATCCAACACCTCCCTCTCAACACCACACCACCCAACACCTCCCTCTCACCACCACACCACCCAACACCTCCCTCTCAACACCACACCACCCAACACCTCCCTCTCAACACCACACCACCCAAAACCTCCCTCTCAACACCACACCACCCAACACCTCCCTCTCAACACCACACCACCCAACACCCCCTCTCACCACCACACCACCCAACACCTCCCTCTCACCACCACACCACCCAACACCTCCCTCTCAACACCACACCACCCAACACCTCCCTCTCACCACCACACCACCCAACACCCCCACTCACCACCACACCACCCAACACCATCACAACTACATTACAACCACCACTATCCACCAAAAAAAAAGTGAAAAAAGTCACTATAATACCAAATTCGAGGATATTTACTTCAAATAATAGAGCGAGGTTGCGTATTATTTTGATCATTATAAAGGCATATGAAAACGTTGTTTCCAATTCACATGATAATAAACAATGTGTTTTCATTAGTATAGCTAAAATGTTCCTGAATTTCCGTTTATATTACTGAGAGAAGAGGTACTCGTAAAACTGCTCTAATCCGGATGAAACGTCGAAATATGTAATAAAAACAGAAAATCTCTCCTAATCAATATCTTACTCACTATTTTAACGAGGTACAAATAGTTGATTGAAAATCAAATATTTAATTTTAATTTGCAATTAATTACGTGTTTGCATTATATTTATCGTAAATTTATTGAATTAATGTCAATGAATCTAAAGGCTTGAAAACGCTGATAAACTGCAAAATATTGCCTAAATCATTGATATTTGATTTAAATCTCATGAAGGAAACAAGAATGAAAAACTTCAAAATATTGGTAAATTCGATGATTTTAAGTACAAAGCACAATGCAAGGAAACTTCCTTAAAGCCATATCGCCGCTCTCAGTAATTGGCATATTTTCGGTATAAAAAGTCGTAATTTCAAACTGCGAATACGTACAGAGAGCCAGAATTTGACTTCAAAATATGGTTCAGGCGACGAATTAGGGATGTTTATAATAAAGGATATGTTGATGGAAAATTTCCAAAACATCTTTAGTTTTTCTAATACAAATTTTGAAAGTTACCCCCAAAATTATGCAAATAACTCATGTTTATTCCTATTATAAAATCAATAAATGAACTTTGATAAAAAAAACTATCAACAACACTTGAAGACATGCACTCTACATACACTGCGCAAGTTTCATGTAAATTGAATAAAAAATGAAGAAGTTATTTGAATGTTTATGTTAATTGAAAAAAAAGCAAATAATTAAGTCTAAGGTTCTAAAATCTGTGGGTGAGGTTGACATCAACCACTTTTCTTTCAAATTGGCACCCTTACAGATTCTCGCCGGATAGAGCGTGACCGTAAAATGTGACCCATCGCCGCTCTCAGTAATTAGCATATTTTCTGTACAAAAATCGTAATTTCAAACTGCGAATACGTGCAGAGAGCCAAAATTTGGCTTCAAAATATAGCTCAAGCGTCGAATTTGGGATGATTGGGATATTTTGAAAAGTGCAGGGAGGGTTTAGGCAAAATGTGATCAATCGCCGCTTTCAGTAATTGTCATATTTTTGGTATAAAAAGTCGAAATTTCAAGCTGCGAATACGTGAAGAGAACCAGAATTTGGCTTCAAAATATGGCTCAATGGTCGAATTTGGGATGTTTGGGATATTTTGAACACTGCAGGGGGGGGGGGGGGGGAGGCAAAATGTGACCCATCGCCGCTCTCAGTAATTGGCATATTTTCGGTATAATAAGTCGTAATTTCAAACTGCGAATACGTGCAGAGAGCCAGAATTTTGCTCAAAATATGGCTCAAATGTCGAATTTGGGATGTTTGGGATATTTTGAAAACTGCAGGGAGGGTTTAGGCAAAATGTTATACATCGCCGCTCTCAGTAATTGGCATATTTTCGGTATAAAAAGTCATAATTTCAAACTGCGAATACGTGTAGAGAGCCAGAATTTGGCTCCAAAATATGGATCAAGCGTTGAATTTGGGATGTTTGGGATATATTGAAAACTGCAGGGAGGGTCTGGGTAAAATTTGATCCATCGCCGCTTTCAGTAATTGGCATATTTTCGGTATAAAAAGTCTTATTTTCAAACTGCGAATACGTGCTGAGTAGATATTTTGGTGACAGATATACCCACCTATGTATGGCAATCAGATAAGAAAATCAGAAGCGGAGTGCCACATAGTGCCACTCCATTTTAGGCCACCCAAGGTGTGAGTGGTAGCAGTAAAAAAAACAGTGAAGATAGGTATCTATTATGTACCGCTATGACAATGTTCATTTATACAGTTAAGTATGGCAGTATATTTAAGTAAAAAATGAATTTATATGTATAATAAACACACACAGGTGAGTGCCAGTTACGCCCCCACATTCCTCTATGGGGCAGGTGTAAAACAGGTTCCTCTCAGTAGGGGTGGTCGCCCGTACCCTTCCTCGCACCTAATGACCTTGACTTTACCGTAACAGAGTTCCACACCCAGTGGGGACGTGTGGGTCTAATATAAGAGTATTAAATTATAAATCTCCCCCAGGGGTTAAAAAAATCAAAGAATTTATTATTGCTTTATTAGGTAAAAATCACAAGTGTTGTATAAGAAGTTAATTATGATAGTTAATAATTGTAGTTATGGATACCTCTCTCTTATTCCTCACTCCCCTCCACCTCCCCATCCTCATCTGAGTAGGATTCTGACGTCTCCCCATCTGTGGTTCTGGCTCTCTGCACGTATTCGCAGTTTGAAATTACGACTTTTTATACCGAAAATATGCCCATTATTGAAAGCGACGATTCATCACATTTTGCATAAACCCACATTGCAGCTTTCAAAATATCCCAAACATCACAAATTCGACGCTTGAGCCATTATTTTGGAGCCAAATTCTGGCTCTCGGCACGTATTCGCAGTTTGAAATTACGACTTTTTATACCGAAAATATGCCAACTACTGAGAGCGGCGATGGGTCACGCTTGAGCCATATTTTGGAGCAAAATTCTGGGTCTCTGCACGTATTCGCAATTTGAAATTACGACTTTTTATACCGAAGATATGCCAATTACTGAGAGCGGCGATGGGTCACATTTTGCCCAAACCCACTTACAGTTTTCAAAATATACCAAACATCCCAAATTCGACCCTTGAGCCATATTTTGGAGCCAAATTCTGGCTCTTTGCACGTATTCGCAGTTTGAAATTACGACTTTTTTTACTGAAAATATGCCAATTACTGAAAGCGGCGATTGATCACATTTTGCCTAAACACTCCCTGCAGTTTTCAAAATAATCCAAACATCCCAAATTCGACCCTCAAGTAATATTTTTGAGCCAAATTCTGGCTCTCTGCACGTATTCGCAGTTTGAAATTACGACTTTTTATACCGAAAATATGCCAATTACTCAAAGCGGCGACGGATCACATTTTGCTCAAACCCTCCCTGTAGTTTTCAAAATATCCCAAACATCCACAATTCAACGCTTGAGCCATATTTTGGAGCCAAATTCTAGCTCTATACACGTATTCGCAGTTTGAAATTATGAATTTTTAAACCGAAAATATGCAAATTACTGAGAGCGGCGATGGGTCACATTTTGCCCAAACCCACTTACAATTTTCAAAATATCCCAAACATTCCAAATTCGACCCTTAAGCCATATTTTGGAGCCAAATTCTGGCTCTCTGCACGTATTCGCAGTTTGAAATTACGACTTTTTATACCGAAAATATGCCAAGTACTGAAAGAGGCGATTGATCACATTTTCCCTAACCCCTCCCTGCAGTTTTCAAAATACCCTAAACATCCCAAATTCGATGCTTGCGCCATATTTTGGAGCCAAATTCTGGCTTTCTGCACGTATCCGCAGTTTGAAATTACGACTTTTTATACCGTAAATAAGCCAATTACTGAGAGCGGCGATGGTTCACATGTTGCCCATTCTCTCCCCCCCCCCCACTGCAGTGTTCTAAATATCCCAAACATACCAATTCGACCCTTGAGCCATATTTTGGGACAAAAATCTGGTTCTATAGTTGTATTCGCAGTTTGAAATTACGACTTTTTATACCGAAAATATGACAACTACTGAGAGCAGCGATGGGTCACATTTTGCCCAAACCCCCCCCCCCCCCCTTGCAGTTTTCAAAATATCCCAAACATACTAAATCCGACTCTTGAGCCATATTTTGGAGCCAAATTCTGGCTCTCTGCACGTATTCGCAGTTTGAAATTACGACTTTTTATACCGAAAATATGCCAAGTACTGAGGGAGGCGATTGATCACATTTTCCCTAAACCCTCCCTGCAGTTTTCAAAATATCCCAAACATCCTAAATTCGTCCCGTGAGCCATATTTTGGAGAGAAAATCTCGCTTTCTGCACGTATTCACAGTTTGAAATTAAGTCATTTTATACCGAAAATATGCCAATTACTGAAAGCGGCGATGGGTCACATTTTTCCCAAACCGCTCTGCAGTTTTCAAAATATCCCAAACATCCCAAAATCGACCCTCAAGCCATATTTTAGAGCCAAATTTTGGCTCTCTGCACGTATTCGCAGTTTGAAATTACGACTTTTTGTACTGAAAATATGCTAATTACTGAAAGCAGCGATGAATAACATTTTGCCCAAACCCCTTCTGCAGTGTTCAAAATATCCCAAACATCCCATTTTCAACTCCTGAGCCATATTTTTGGAGCCAAAATCTGGCTCTTTGCACGTATTCGCAGTTAGAAATTACGACATTTTATACCGAAAATATGCCAATTACTGAGGGCGCCGATGGATCACGTTTTGCCCAAACCCTCCCTAAAGTTTTCAAAATATCCCAAACATCCCAAATTCGACGCCTGAACCATATTTTGGAGCAAAAATCTGGCTCTCTGCGCGTATTCGCAGTTTGAAATTACGACTTTTTATACCGAAAATATGCCTATTACTGAGAGCGGCGATGGGTCACATTTTGCCCAAGCCCACTTACAGTTTTCAAAATATCCCAAACGTCCCAAATTCGACCCTTGAGCCATATTTTGGAGCCAAATTCTGGCTATCTGCACGTATTCGCAGTTTGAAATTACGACTTTTTTTCCCGAAAATTTGCCAATTCCTAAAAGCGGCAATTGATCACATTTTGCCTAAACACTCCCTGCAGTTTTCAAAATACGCCAAACATCCCAAATTCGGCGCTTGAGTCATATTTTGGAGCCAAATCCTGGCTCTCAGCACGTATTCGCAGTTTGAAATTACGACTTTTTATACCGAAAAATACGCCAATTACTGAAAGCAGCGATGGGTCACATTTTGCCTAAACACTCCCTGCAGTTTTCAAAATATCCCAAACATCCCAAATTCGAACCTCAAGCCATATTTTGGAACCAAATTCTGGTCTCTGCACGTATTCGCAGTTTGAAATTACGACTTTTTATACCGAAAATATGCCAAGTACTGAAAGATGCGATTGATCACATTTTCCCTACACCCTCCCTGCAGTTTTCAAAATACCCTAAACATCCCAAATTCGACGCTTGCGCCATATTTTGGAGCCAAATTCTGGCTCTCAGCACCTATTCGCAGTTTGAAATTAAGACTTTTTATACCGAAAACACGCCAATTACTGAGATCCGCGATGGGTCACATTTTGCCCAAACCCCGTATGCAGTTCTCAACATATCCCAAACATACCAAAATCGACCCTGAAGCCATATTTTGGAGCCAAAATTTGGCTCTCTGCACGTATTCGCAGTTTGAAATTACAATTTTTATACTGAAAATATGCCAATTACTGAAAGCGGCGAAGGATCACATTTTGCCCAAACCCTCCCTGCAGTGTTCAAAATATCCCAAACATCCCAAATACGACCCTTGAGCCATATTTTGGAGCGAAAATCTGGCTCTCTGCACGTATTCCCAGTTTGAAATTAAGACATTTTATACCAAAAATATGCCAATTACTGAAAGCGCTGATGGATCATGTTTAGCCCAAACCCACTTACAGTTTTCAAAATATCCAAAACATCCCAAATTCGACCCTTGAGCCATATTTTGGAGCCAAATTCTGGCTCTCTGCACGTATTCGCAGTTTGAAATTACGACTTTTTTTTTACCGAAAATATGCCAATTACTGAAAGCGGCGATGGATCACATTTTGCCCAAACCCTCCCTGCAGTTTTTAAAATATCCCAAACATCCACAATTCAACGCTTGAGCCATATTTAGGAGCCAAATTCTAGCTCTCTACACGTATTCGCAGTGTGAAATTATGACTTTTTAAACCGAAAATATGCCAATTACTGAGAGCAGCGATGGGTCACATTTTGCCCAAACCCACTTACAGTTTTCAAAATATCCAAAACATCCCAAATTCGACCCTTGAGCCATATTTTGGAGCCAAATTCTGGCTCTCTGCACGTATTCGCAGTTTGAAATTACGGCTTTTTTTCCCCGAAAATATGCTAATTACTGAGAGCGGCGATTGATCACATTTAGCCTAAACACTCCCTGCAGTTTTCAAAATATCCCAAACATTCCAAATTCGACCCTCAAGCCATATTTTGGAGCCAAATTCTGGCTCTCTGCACGTATTCGCAGTTTGAAATTACTACTTTTTATACCGAAAATATGCCCATTACTGAAAGCGGCGATGGATCACATTTTACCCAAACCCTCCCTGCAGTTTTTAAAATATCCCAAACATCCACAATTCAACGCTTGAGCCATATTTTGGAGCCAAATTCTGGCTTTCAACACGTATTCGCAATTTGAAATTATGACTTTTTATACCGAAAATATGCAAATTACTGACAGCGGCGATAAGTCACATTTCGCCCAAACACCCCTGAAGTTTTCAAAATATCCCAAACATCCTAAATTCATCCCTTGAGCCATATTTTAGAGCCAAATTCTGGCTTTCTGCACGTATTCGCAGTTTGAAATAAGGATTTTATACCGAAAATATGCCAATTACTAAAGGCGGTGATGGATCACATTTTGACCCAACCCCTCCCTGCAGTTTTCAAAATATTCCGAACATCCCAAATTCGACGCTTGAGCATTATTTTGGAGCCAAATTCTGGCTCTCTGCACGTATCCGCAGTTTGAAATTACGACTTTTTATACCGTAAACAAGCCAATTACTGAGAGCGGCGGTGGTTCACATTTTGCCCATTCTCCCCCCCCCCCCCCCCCTCTTCCCCCACTGCAGTGTTCAAAATATCCCAAACATCCCAAATTCGACCCTTGAGCCATATTTTGGGACTAAAATCTGGTTCTATAGTTATATTCTCAGTTTGAAATTACGACTTTTTATACCGAAAATATAACAACTAATGAGAGCAGCGATGGGTCACAGTTTGCCCAAACCCCCCTTGCAGTTTTCAAAATATCCCAAACATCATAAATCCGACTCTTGAGCCATATTTTGGACCCAAATTCAAGCTCTCTGCACGTATTCGCAGTTTGAAATTACGACATTTTATAACGAAAATATGCCAAGTACTGAAAGAGGCGATTGATCACATTTTCCATAAACCCTCCCTGCAGTTTTCAAAATATCCCAAACAGTCCAAATTCGACCCTTAAGCCATATTTTGGAGCCAAATTCTGGCTCTCTGCACGTATTCGCAGTTTGAAATTACGGCTTTTTATACCGAAAATATGCCAATTACTGAAAGCGGCGATGGATGTGGGAACCGACCTGTGAGATTTATATTTATTTAATTTATATGAATTTATATTTACGTTAATTTATATACTTCGATAGCAATTTGTATAATGATAAGTGGACTGTATTTCTGCAATAATCTCTTAATCTCACAAATCGATCCTCTACACATTAGGGGGGGTTATTAAATTAATATATATGCAGCCAATCAAACTACAGGAATAGCTACATACATTGATGAGGTTCCTTCTCTTATAGTACAGCAGGTTAGTCCACCAGGTATAACTAGAGTGTAGACACCTAATTATCCTCTTTGAGGTAGCTTCCATATCACCCAGTAACTGGTGCACAAATCTTGCATCCTCGTCTTGACCTGTCAAAAGTGCGCTAGCTATGAAGCCAGAATCCTATATATGACAAGTATATCAGAGAAAACAGTACATGGAACATGAAGACCTGGCTTAATTACCTTTAGTATGAGGCGATTTCGCGTTCTAACCAGGTCACCCTATATAATGACATTAATGGCTACTAATGATAGATAATGGGTTTCGGAAAGAACACTTAACTTGATTTGTTGACAGCGTGTTGACAGATGGTACACCTTTGGTATCCATAACACTACGTCCAAGTAAAATTAACAGGAGCCGAATTTGCTCCCGTGTGAGCCTCTGGTCTCGTAAACAATAGCTGCCCTCCTTCCCCACTCTGACGCCTGGCCTACATTGTCCAGATTTCAGAAAGTGATAGAAGGGTCACATTTACTCTACTTTAATATTGATAATTAAGTTAATTTATATAAGATGTTTTTATGATGGTAAAGTCCAAAGACTAATGTATTTAAGAACAATTCCCAGCAGAATAGCTGGTGAATTATAATAGTATGTGGTGATGATATCCCATTTTCTTTAGACGGTAATTCCACTACAAGTTACGTTTTCTATGGGTAACTTGTTGGTAATACAGCAGCACTTATTATCTGTCTGTATATTATTAAATGGTGTCGGATTTTCCGACATAATTCCCCAGGGGCTGCTCACGGGTCGAAGTCCTAATTAGAACAGACGAACACCGATACTCCTCCTTCGAATTATTAGATTAATTTGATGTTAGTAGTTAGTAATCACACATTTGTGTGTCTGTTCGTACAGGACGGATGTCCCGTACTAGAGTTGCAAGGGTTAGAAGTCTAATGCGATTTCATTTCCCTGTCAACTCTTGAAAGGCTAATATTCAAGCCTTATTACATATTATTTAACCCAGAAGACTGGATGTGATCAAGTACTACAGTCAAGTATGATTCAGGGACTGCAGTGAGATCAGTGACATTAGATATAACTTGAAGTTTGTTCAGGTAACTAGTCACTGATATATAAACACTGAGGCCCATGGAATACATCTTGATTAAATAATAAATGTATCAAATCAGTCATCAGATTTATTAGGGTTTAATTTAGTTAATTGTTTCAGAAGATTGAATAGCTCATCATTAAAGTAAAGTATGGTTCTGAGACTGCAGTGGGTTCAGTGACATTGGTCGCAGTGACTTGTAGCTGTTTTAGGCTACTGTTCACTGATTTGCCACTGAGGCCTCATGAACTCTTCTTCAGCTTTAAATGATGATACTAACATCAACCTCTGTTACTATAGTCAGCTGTAATCTCCTTAGTATAATGCTACTGGAGAAATATAATCAGCTGACAAATTTAGATTTCTACTGGTATTGTTTATCTGCAGGCATAGGTCTCCTCAGGCTTGATACTGGGCCTGAGAGTAATTTACCTCCTGCAGAGTTTAACATGGTTATACCCTGATATTTAGTAGGGCTACCGATGAATCGATGACAATAGTCTGTCCCAACAAGGAGACCGAAGTCAGTGAGGTGATCAGACTTAATATTATCTGCCAATTTTATTCCTCTATTTCTCAGGAATTTGGCTGTTGCTCTCAGACCTTGAACTTGTAGGTCTACTGGTATTTTGTCCACCACAATGGCTTGTACTCGACAGACGTACCTGCCTAAGCGTACTGATGGTTGTACCACCTGGTAGACTTGAGGTCCTGCATCTGTTACAAACCCTGAGATGTTGAATGACATCTGGGCTACAGGCCTTAATTGTAGTTCATCTGCCAGCTTTTTAGTAATATATGTTCTTTGGGATCCTTGGTCAAACAACCCACGGGTATGGACCTTGGCCCTCTTATTCAGGATGGTAATTTGGGCAGTAGGCAAAGTCGTATTACCTTTAGACTTTGCCGATTGGACACTCCTTGTTTGTTGCACCTTGCAGTACTGTACTGTGGTGGGAATGCTATCTTCCACCTTGGGGTTTGGAGACGTTGTTTTGGTGTCTCTGCACAATGCTGCATGGTGCTGACCTTTGTCACACCTATTACAGGTGTGTAATTGGGTATCACAGTCGTTGATGTTATGTTTCCTGAGGCACCTCGTGCAATGTTGCAAATCTTTGAGTCGCTCAACACGGGCGTCACTATCAGGAAAATTAGGGCAGTGGTACATTGAATGTTTCTCATTGCAGAACAAACATGTTCCATAGCTTCCAGTACCCTTTGGTGTCACGTTCTTGGGTGACACAGTAACTATAGGCTTGGAGGGTCCCACTGCATATACGCCCACACTGCTACTGTTCCACTTTGGTGTTGAATTATATTGTCTAGATTGATTTGGAGTACCTTTGGTACTCTGTGGTTTACTATTATTGGTTTCTGATGGTTTACTTGGTGGTTTTAATTTGTCATGTGTTCGTAATTGATGAACTACTGACTTTAAACCTTCAGATATTTCATTCATGGATAAGATGCTTTTATTGTAATGAGCACTTATTTGTCTCAATATGTCCCTAGGTATTTTCTCCTGGACAATTATTTTCAAGACCCACTCAGCCCCGTTTGTATCTGCTGTCAGGCTGAGGGCATTGATCAATGATTCTACCTCCAGCTTGAAGACTTGGAGTGAATCAGCTGAAGCCTCCGGTGGGGGTAAATGCAACAGCTCATGAACTAAATGTGATGTTCTTACTTCTGGATCAGCATAATTATCCTTGAGGAGTTTTACTGCCAGATCATAGCCGTCATTAGTTAATCTCAGATGGGATACTACTGTTTTAGCCTCACCTGATAATTGGCCTTGCAAATAAGAGAATTTACTACTCTTTGGTAAAGATTGTTTTGAGTCTACAAGGTCAACGAATTTGTTCCAAAATTCATCCCAATCTTCCTCATCTTTTCCTGAGAAAGTGGGTAAATTAATTGGAGGGAGTCGAGCTTCTGCTTGACTCGTATTAGATGCAACTGTTGTTGTTGTTGCTGTTGCCTTGTTCTGGGCAATTAATTTGACATAAGGCTGTAACGTGGCCTGAGTGTGATCTTCATAATTCGCAAGATCAACCATAATGTCGTCTATTTCTGTTTCTGATAAATTAGTGTTGGCAAGTTCAGCCACATATGTTGCTATTTGACATTTGATTTGCTCAAATTTACCTGCAGCTGCTTGATAATAGCTTTCCAGGTCAGCATAATCAACTGTTGATTGTTGTGACAAATCTTCACATTTCTTGATCTGTCTTGTTAAGTGGCCTTTAAGACCTGCAAGGGTTCTTTTCATTCTCCCTGCATTATCCATACTGGCTCGTTGGTGAAGCCTTGTGGAACTTGTACTTGGGCTGCTCATAATACTGAACAAACACTAATGGTAGCCTAGGGTAAATTCTGAACTCACTAGGCAAT
Organism: Procambarus clarkii; assembly: GCF_040958095.1. Classification (NCBI taxonomy): domain Eukaryota; kingdom Metazoa; phylum Arthropoda; class Malacostraca; order Decapoda; family Cambaridae; genus Procambarus; species Procambarus clarkii. The sequence continues at coordinate 9,320,782 of NC_091203.1, read as the reverse complement.
AATCCTACCTCTACTAGAGGTTAGCACTTAAAATTAATACACATTATATATATATACAATCATCCACACTAATGATTTGAGTGATAAACCAGTGTCACTGGAAGTACCTTTAGGTTAGCTCTTCTATATCACCCTAGGATGGTAGAGACACTAATTAATCACTCAAAGGTGTAATGATCATAAGTAAATTATTATATATACAACTCAACTCGAGTTGATAAAAATTACACCCAAAATAGGGTCTGCACCATTCATTAATGGTGTTAGGTTATTCAATATAGTACAACTGACTATGGTAATAATGGGACTAGGATGAACAATAATAGTTCAACTAGTCAGTAGTAATATCCTACCCTGTTGTGGGTTGGCAATTAGTAAATATTATACTGAGAACACTAGTGCAATATATATTAAATAATTCTCTATTTGGAGAAATAATATACACAATTATTGATAATAGCCTATTAATTAGCCTCTATGAAACTTCTAATATTATCTAGAAGTATTAAATATTATTAGTGACCTCGCGAAATAAAGTCCACAAAATTCGTAGATAATCTCTCGCGAAATGTAACACCACGAAATCCGTGAACAATCTCGCGAAGACACAGTCACTAATTTGGCTGGATTCTATATTAGCGCTGTCATTTCACGAAATAACACGCCACCAAATATCTGTGGGTGTGCATGAAACCGCTGACGAAGCTGAACTGGGCTGAGGGAGGCTCCTGAGCTCCCTCGAGGCTACGCTTCCGTCTTTGACTGGCTGGCCTTTGTTTAAATAACACTGCACTAGTATATTTAATGAATCCACTGGTTTGGTTAACTGGTTCATCCGGTACTAAGATGACCAAATGTGGGTTCAAAGGATCAAATAATCCGTCATCCGGTTCGAAGGACCAAATAATGTGGGAACCGACCTGTGAGATTTATATTTATTTAATTTATATGAATTTATATTTACGTTAATTTATATACTTCGATAGCAATTTGTATAATGATAAGTGGACTGTATTTCTGCAATAATCTCTTAATCTCACAAATCGATCCTCTACACATTAGGGGGGGTTATTAAATTAATATATATGCAGCCAATCAAACTACAGGAATAGCTACATACATTGATGAGGTTCCTTCTCTTATAGTACAGCAGGTTAGTCCACCAGGTATAACTAGAGTGTAGACACCTAATTATCCTCTTTGAGGTAGCTTCCATATCACCCAGTAACTGGTGCACAAATCTTGCATCCTCGTCTTGACCTGTCAAAAGTGCGCTAGCTATGAAGCCAGAATCCTATATATGACAAGTATATCAGAGAAAACAGTACATGGAACATGAAGACCTGGCTTAATTACCTTTAGTATGAGGCGATTTCGCGTTCTAACCGGGTCACCCTATATAATGACATTAATGGCCACTAATGATAGATAATGGGTTTCGGAAAGAACACTTAACTTGATTTGTTGACAGCGTGTTGACAGATGGTACACCTTTGGTATCCATAACACTACGTCCAAGTAAAATGAACAGGAGCCGAATTTGCTCCCGTGTGAGCCTCTGGTCTCGTAAACAATAGCTGCCCTCCTTCCCCACTCTGACGCCTGGCCTACATTGTCCAGATTTCAGAAAGTGATAGAAGGGTCACATTTACTCTACTTTAATATTGATAATTAAGTTAATTTATATAAGATGTTTTTATGATGGTAAAGTCCAAAGACTAATGTATTTAAGAACAATTCCCAGCAGAATAGCTGGTGAATTATAATAGTATGTGGTGATGATATCCCGTTTTCTTTAGACGGTAATTCCACTACAAGTTACGTTTTCTATGGGTAACTTGTTGGTAATACAGCAGCACTTATTATCTGTCTGTATATTATTAAATGGTGTCGGATTTTCCGACAATGGATCACATTTTGCCCAAACCATCCCTGCAGTTTTCAAAATATCCCAAACATCCACAATTCAACGCTTGAGCCATATTTTGGAGCCAAATAATGGCTTTCTACACGTATTCGCAGTTTGAAATTATGACTTTTTATACCGAAAATATGCCAATTGTTGTAATCCACAAGTTAGTAGGAATTATTAGCTAGAGGATCATTACTACAACACTTAACGAATGATGATTGAAAGTACATGTAAGTAGACAGACTATAGATCACATATCTAAGAAAGGTCAATGGATTAAGACCGAAGCTGTTTAGCCAAATTAATAATTCCTGGAAAGAGGAATTATTCTTCGTCAGGCTTCTAGGAACAAGATTACCGCTCTAGGGATAAGGTTAATCGGATTATACCTTCCTTGAGAGGCGTGGTGAAATGTTTGAGGCCATGGCTGACTGGAGTCAGTCTGGTTGTGGAAGTGGAACTAGCAAGTCCTCGGAGGTCTCCGGTTGTGGCAGCAGCGAAGTGTAGCAGACAGCTATGCGAGAGCCTGTTGTGATCTTAGTGACAAAGTTAAGTCTGCAGTATGTGAGTATTGAATGTAAGACTAACCGGGTGTGGAGCGTTGTAGTAATCATTCCGTATTAGGGACTTAGGCGGAAGTTACGAGTGTGTGTGGTGATCGCGGAGGTCAAGTGGTCTATGGGTATTGGAAGTGTATTGACCTAATAGGGTATGTTAATTAATATAGTATTATTTGTCAGAGTCTATTCTTTGTAATTAAATGACAAAATCCGACGGCCTTTAAATACCTTCCGTATGTTCATTCATTGTGTTCCAGTACAAACCTAGTGGTACGCCTCAAGGGTCTGGTGTGTGTAGGAGTACACGGTGGTAGTAACGGTTGCTGAGGCAAGGTGTTATGTGTTGTGTAATCGCTGTGTTCGGAATGAACCGGGGTTCAGCGTCACGACATATTTGGTGGCAGCGCAAACAGGTTTGGAACACTTTGAGAGATGAAGGAAGTGTGTTACTGGTTTAGTTGGTGAGGGAATGTTCGGGAATTGGTAGACGTCGGGTTGTGTTCAGAACGGTGGATATTGGAGTGAGGAAGGGAAGGTGTGTGGGCCAGTGAGTGGCCATAGTGGGGTGTGGGGCCAAGGTGTGTGGCCAAGTCGAGTGGCCACGTTGTGCGGCAGGGAAAGGTCCCCTAAGGGGTGGAAACAGTAGTGTGGATAACTGATAAGTGACGTTGTTAATGGTGGCTTAAAATTATAAGTGATTCTAGTGAGATTAAGGGAATAAGGCCAAGTAAGGTTACTGTACGGTAAAGCGTCAAGCTGGTTCATACACGAGCACATAAGGGGCGAGTAGCCATGACGGGTACGGGTAGTAATAGGGGCGCCAGTGGCCAGGCCACGAGTAATGTCGGTCAGGGTGAGAGTGGTGATAACACGGCGGCGTTGCTTACGGCGCAGGCGGCAGCGTCAGAGACAATTGGGCAGGTTGCACAGTGGTTGAAAAATGTGTTGAGCACGCATGAGACGACTAACGCAGGACCTAAGGTATATGGAGACATACCCACGTTTTGGGGCGCCAAACGGGATTCGAAAGGTCAGTTACTGACGGATATTAGAACATTTTTCTTTGCTCTAGAGAAGGCGACTAGTGTGGGGTCATGGTCGGATCAGGCAAAGATTGCATTGGCATATTCCAAGGTGAAAGGGGAAGCAAAGACCCTGCTCAACTCGGCGGAAATTAGAGAAATAAATAGTTATAGCGAGTTTAAGCAGGAACTGATAGATCATTACGATGTGCAGCACGATGCAGTAGAACTAAAGGCTCAGTTAGCTGCACTTAAACGAGAACCAGGGGAACAATTAAGGGCGTTTGGCCATAGAATAAGACTCTTGGGTGATGTGATTGAGCGGACGGAAACGCAGTTCACGGGGGTAGTAAGAGATTCTATGCAACGGAGTGTTTTTTTCGGTGCATTACCGCGGGAAAGTGCGTTACACTGCAGGGAAGCTAAGTCTTTTAAGGAAGCGGTGAAACATGCAGTGTTTTGGGCGGAGAATAGCCCGACACATAAACTGACAGAGGATGACATTTTCAAAGAAGTGTCCCCTAAGGAACAGGCAAATCTTGCAGACACGCAAGAGAGACATGCTCAGCTCTGGGCCCCAGTAGCTCAGCCAGTGGAGGATGGACCCGCGGCGGGGGTCACACATTCCAAGGGCAAGGGGCGAGGTGCTCCTCGACGTAACAATAATAAGGGCTGGGAGCCAAGGGTGTTCCAGGGACACAATACGAGTGGGGTGTCGTGGGGACCCCATCAGGGTACTCGTGGGCAGCGAGGAGGCTATAATCAAGGGGCACGTGGAGGCAGGTTCACTCCTGCTCCACCACGATACTCGCCTGCTCAGGGAGCAACAGGAATGTACCACCAGAACCAGGGTACCGGTAGAGGGTATTCCCGGGGAACGGGGTACACTGCAGGTAAACACGAGCCAGAACGACCTAAGCAGACAAAAGTGTGTAAGCTATGTGGTGACGGTGGTCACTTGGCCTGGCAGTGTAAGCTTTTTGTTCCGCCTAATTACCCAGTGTGTACAGTAGGGGGTGGCGGACAGTGGTTGTGTACCGTCGGGTCGGGTCATCCCATAAAGGTGCATTTACGGTTAAAGGGCACTATCTATACAGCCTTGGTGGACACCGGTGCTTCCGTGTCCATCATGAGTCGTAGCGTGTTAGGATCAGACGTCAGGCTGATACCGAACAACAGGAGATTAACGGCGGTGGGGGATAATGCGTTGCGGGTGTTGGGAGAGACAACTGTGGATTTCCAGCTAGAAGATAGATGGTTTAAACATAGTTTTGAAGTAATACAGGATATAGGGCTGAAACATACCAACATTATCTTGGGAATTGATTTCCTCGAAAAATACTCATGTACCATAGCGTTCAGCGCAAGGGGGAATAAATTGGTATGTGGGGGTCAAGCGGTAGACGTTAACAAGGTGAGGAGTAGAGAAGGAGTAGCAGTAGTGAGGGGTAACTGTGGTAACTCGGCTGGGGACCAGAATATACAGTGGGCAGTCACGGTACCCAAGGATGTCACCATTCCGGGAGAAGCATCCTTAGTGATTAAAATGGCATGTAAAGCCAAGGGAGTAGACGTTGTGCAAATTGAGCCATTGGATAATCCAGCAGGGTTGGTGATAATGGAGACTATTGAAGACATAAATGAAGGGGTAATTCGTTTGAGGGTTTTTAATCCCTCTCGGTGGCCAGTCACCTTGAGTAGGCATACACAGGTAGCGTGGGGGCACCCTGTGGAGATTATTGCAGCCATGTCAGTAAGTCAGAGTGAGGGCGATGAGGATAGAATGGATAAATTAATGGGAATAGTGGATAGGATGTCCATGGAAAGGGAGGTTAAGGAAGCCTTAAGGGGCTTAGTCAGGGAGTTCCCGGATGTTTTTGCGTTGAGAGGGGAACCCCCAGGGTGCATTACTCAAGGAGCACATAGAATTGACGTAGAGGGCGCACATCCAGTATATACGAGAGCATATAGCATACCAGTGGCACACCAGAGGGAGGTGAAAGAGGAGATAAGCCAGCTAAGGGAGCATGATATCATTGAACCATCCAGTTCACCGTGGCACAGCCCTCTCGTAGTAGTCAGGAAAAAGAATGGGGGAGTGAGGTTATGTGTAGATTTCCGCAGAATAAACAAGCTGACGAAAGACGAAGCATACCCATTACCAAACATACAGGACACATTGACACACTTGAAGGGTACACAATATTTTACCACATTAGACCTACTCAGTGGGTATCACCAGATACCGCTGGAGGAAGAGTCGAGGGAAATCACAGCGTTTAGTGCGTGCAACGAGCTCTGGCAATATAAACGACTTCCTTTCGGGTTGAAGTCAGCACCTGCTGTGTTCAGTAGGCTAATGATGAGTGTATTATCGGGGTTGATAGGTCCCACAGCGTTGCTGTACCTCGATGACGTAATCGTGCTGGGAAAGTCATTAGAGGAGCACATGCATAATTTGAGGAAACTCTTGCTAAGGCTGAGGTCACACAACCTCAAAGTGAATTTCGAAAAATGCAGTTTTTTTGGAGAATCGGTAACATTCCTTGGTCATACAGTGGGCCGGATGGGTATCAGTCCATTGCCAGATAAAACCAGGGATATTCAAGAGTTCCCAGTTCCACAGAACAAGAAAGAGTGCAAATCTTTCCTGGGGTTGGTTAGCTATTATCGGCGATTTATTAAAGATTTTTAAAAAATTGCAAGACCATTACATCAGATCAGTGGACTTGCAGAGTTCGTGTGGGGAAAGGAACAACAACAGGCGTTCCAGGTACTGAGGGCTGCTGTCAGCTCTCGCAGTATCTTGGCGCACCCAGATTTTAGCAAACCATTTCTGGTGTATGCGGATGCTTCTGGAGCAGCGATAGGTGGTGTGGTAGCTCAGGTGGATGAGCGAGGACGGGAGCGTCCCGTTGCATTTTGTTCACGAGTACTATGTCCTGCAGAGAGGAACTATAGTACGATTGAGAGGGAAGCGCTAGCGATCACATTCATATTACAACGGAACCGGTACATCTTGCTTGGACATGAAATTTGGCTCAGAAGCGATCACAAACCCCTTAAGTATGTGTTCGAGTCCAAGGAGCCTTGTCAGCGGCTGGCACGGTGGGTTACCTCGCTCTCAGAGTTTAACATTACAAACTTTGAACATGTACCAGGGAAAAGCAATGTGGTCGCTGACGCGTTGTCAAGGTGTCACAATATAGCAGTGGTGAGTGAAAGGGGGGAGGAAGATGTGTCGTGGAATGTGAGGGAGTTGATACGGAGTCAGGAAGGTCACCCCCTGTGGGGGGAGGTAAGGAAGTTTTTGAGGGGTCAGCGTGCGGAGTTGGGGAAGTCACTTCCAGCCCCAGTGGATGAGTTTGTGGTTGAAGATGAGGTGTTGTATCATCTTGGTAGGGTTTCGGGTATACGGTCTGAACCAGTATACCAGGCAGTCTTGACACCGGAGTTCCAGAGGACTGCAATGTATCTGTGTCATAACATCCCAGCAGCAGGCCATGGAGGGGAGTCCAAGACGTTGCAGAGGGCACGTCAAAGGTTCTATTGGCCATCCATGGGTAAAGATATCAAGGTCTATGTAGCCTCTTGTGACAGTTGTCTGAGGTACAAGGCACATAGGTTGGGGGCGGAACCTTTGCGTAGGTGGCCGGAGGTGAGTACTCCCTTCGAGAGAGTACACATAGATCTCATTGGGCCGCTACCACAAGCTCATTCAGGGGCGAGGTACATATTTGTAGCAGTGGATGCACTCACACGGTTCACTGTGGTGAGTGCACTCCGTTCTAAGTCGGCAGAGGATGTGACCCAGGCCATGGTGGAAAGTGTGTTAACCAGGTTTGGGGCTCCTCAACAAGTTGTGTCAGACCAAGGGTCAGAGTTTATCAATCAAGTATTTCAAAGCATCGCGAGTGTGTATCAATTCAAACATACTCCAGTGCTGGCATATCGACCATCGGCGAATGGTTTGGTTGAAAGACACAATGCTGAAGTAATTAGTATTCTGCGGCATTTGGCTGCAGATGATGTGCTTGCATGGGATCAGAGTTTGTCGATGGTGGAGTCGGCGCTCAACACGGCGTTCAATAGGTCGGTGGGAGAAACCCCGCATTTTTTGTTGCATGGGTTCGATCCCCGACTTCCGTTCACGACGTTCACAAGCAAGCAACCGCCATGCTATGCGTTAGACTTCAAAAGTGTTGTCTGTAGGCGAGCAACCAAGGCATTTGACTTGGTGAAACTACATTTAAGAAAGTCGACAGAGGTAGCAGAGGCATATTATAATGCGCGGAACAAGGTCCAAGCAAAGGTGATCAATGAAGGTGATAGGGTATTCGTGAAGCAGATGCACGCTCAGGCAGAAGGTAAGTTGGCACCCAAGTTTGTGGGGCCATGTCGGGTAATTAGCAAAAAGAATGCTGAAGTGAAGGTTAAGGTGCTAAACACAGGGCATGTGTTCTCCTGTCACCCAGACCGCGTCTATACACTGACCGGTCAGGCAAGTGAGGAGCCATACCCTACGGGGAGTGTGCCAGGGGAGAACACACCAGCGGCTGAGAACATAGGTAGGGGTACGAGGAGTTGGCAATCAAGGGTAGATAACACAGAGCAGCCTTCGCAGGACCGAGGACAAGGTCCACAGGCGACGGTGACACATCGCTATCCGACCCGCTCTCGTGGGGTCATGAACACAGAAGGAGCATAGTATGTACTGTAGAGTAGTGCATGGCCATGGTAGTTTTTGTAGAGTGTGGGGTAGTGTGTAGAGTGTGGTGTGTAGTGGTGCATGGGCATGGTAGTTTTGTAGAGTGTGGGGTAGTGTGTTGAGTGTGGTGTGTAGTGGTGCATGGGCATGGTAGTTTTTGTAGAGTGTGGGGTAGTGTGTTGAGTGTGGTGTGTAGTGGTGCATGGGCATGGTAGTTTTTGTAGAGTGTGGGGTAGTGTGTAGAGTGTGGTGTTGAGTGGTGCATGGGCATGGTAGTTTTTGTAGAGTGTGGGGTAGTGTGTAGAGTGTGGTGTTGAGTGGTGCATGGGCATGGTAGTTTTTGTAGAGTGTGGGGTAGTGTGTTGAGTGTGGTGTGTAGTGGTGCATGGGCATGGTAGTTTTTGTAGAGTGTGGGGTAGTGTGTAGAGTGTGGTGTTGAGTGGTGCATGGGCATGGTAGTTTTTGTAGAGTGTGGGGTAGTGTGTAGAGTGTGGTGTTGAGTGGTGCATGGGCATGGTAGTTTTTGTAGAGTGTGGGGTAGTGTGTAGAGAGTGGTGTAGAGTAGCATGTGTAGTGGGTGGTGTAGTGTTGTGGCGTTTGGACGCCTGGTATGGAGTGTGGTGTTATAATGAGGTCATCAGTGGTTGGGTTGACCAGAGGTGATGGTGTGTCGGAGTGGGTAAGTCTTATGGATAAGATTATAATGTAGAATTTCAAAATTTCAGGTGTTGGTGGTTGCAGTGGACGAGCGAAGTAGATATACTAATTTCTTATTAAGTTGTTACAGGAATCTCGCTAGAGGCGAGCCAGTGGCAGTATGATGTTTTAGTGACATAAGTGTGAAATTATTTTAATGAGGTATTTATTGTGATAATGTATGTGCATGTATATACTGTATATTACCTCATCGGCACCATTACTGAGTGTTAGGCTTGAGAAGGTCCCCCGGGATCATGTCACAGAGCTTCAGGTAGAGTAGAAGGGAAGCTATGACGCTACACTCAGTAATTCTAGAGAAAAAAAAGGGGGAGGAAGTGAAGCCAACGTGACGTTATAGGCGAAATTCGCCCCCTGACATCAAAGCAGGGATAAGGGCCAGCTGCAATGGTTTTGCAGCTGCGCTCAGGCTATATACGGGGAGAGAGTAAGGAGCCGAGGGGGTTATGTGATAATGGGATTGAGCCAGGGGGCTCCGAGGGAATATTTTGCAGGTACAGCGGTCGGGAAGGTGTGAATACAGGTGGACACACTCTGGGCGGATGGGCCTAGACCAGAGAGCTATGAGGGATCTACAGCGTTCTGGGATTGGTGCCCTGGAACGAGACGTCAGCACAGACCCAAGGGAACATGACCCTGGGGTAGGAATCTCCGTTGCTCTGGAGGCCAGGATCACGTTACCTCAGAGCAACGATGGGACATTGACAACATTCACCAGGCTGGACAGCCTGGGTTTTGTCTGGGTCATGGAGGATCTATGACCTAGCAACCATGGGACACGAAGACAAGAGAAGTGATGCTGCCAATTGTGGAGGAGGCCAGTGAAACATTGTGTGACCATTGTAAGCCCTTATGTCAACAGTACAGGGCAAGATGTTAAATTGTAATTAACTTATTACTAAGGATGAAGAACCTTAGAGATATATGTGTTGTGTATATATTAATAACTAGTGTCATTTCTGTTTAAGTGCCAGCATTCTGGTCCATGTAATTTTATGGTTATGTTTGTATGTAATTATATGTCGGCAGTTTAGGTATATGTGCATTGTTGGAGATGGGAAAAATTATTACAGACTATTTTACCTGTACTATGATGTGAATATAATGTATATGTTGGAGAAGTGTTGTGAGTTATGTCGGGGAAAATTTTAATTTATTTCATTGTGTGTATGATGAACTTATTGGATGATTTTTTAGTTGTACACATATGGTGGGTGCATCCTCCAGGTCCTTGCACTAATGGAACCATTGCAATGATGCATATGGGGACATATGCGTGTTTAAGGAGGGGAGTGGTGTTGTAATCCACAAGTTAGTAGGAATTATTAGCTAGAGGATCATTACTACAACACTTAACGAATGATGATTGAAAGTACATGTAAGTAGACAGACTATAGATCACATATCTAAGAAAGGTCAATGGATTAAGACCGAAGCTGTTTAGCCAAATTAATAATTCCTGGAAAAAGGAATTATTCTTCGTCAGGCTTCTAGGAACAAGATTACCGCTCTAGGGATAAGGTTAATCGGATTATACCTTCCTTGAGAGGCGTGGTGAAATGTTTGAGGCCATGGCTGACTGGAGTCAGTCTGGTTGTGGAAGTGGAACTAGCAAGTCCTCGGAGGTCTCCGGTTGTGGCAGCAGCGAAGTGTAGCAGACAGCTATGCGAGAGCCTGTTGTGATCTTAGTGACAAAGTTAAGTCTGCAGTATGTGAGTATTGAATGTAAGACTAACCGGGTGTGGAGCGTTGTAGTAATCATTCCGTATTAGGGACTTAGGCGGAAGTTACGAGTGTGTGTGGTGATCGCGGAGGTCAAGTGGTCTATGGGTATTGGAAGTGTATTGACCTAATAGGGTATGTTAATTAATATAGTATTATTTGTCAGAGTCTATTCTTTGTAATTAAATGACAAAATCCGACGGCCTTTAAATACCTTCCGTATGTTCATTCATTGTGTTCCAGTACAAACCTAGTGGTACGCCTCAAGGGTCTGGTGTGTGTAGGAGTACACGGTGGTAGTAACGGTTGCTGAGGCAAGGTGTTATGTGTTGTGTAATCGCTGTGTTCGGAATGAACCGGGGTTCAGCGTCACGACACAATTACTGACAGCGGCGATAAGTCACATTTCGCCCAAACAACCCTGAAGTTTTCAAAATATCCCAAACATCCTAAATTCAACCCTTGAGCCATATTTTAGAGCCAAATTCTGGCTTTCTGCACGTATTCGAAGTTTGAAATAAGGATTTTATACCGAAAATATATAAATTACTAAAGGCGGTGATGGATCACATTTTGACCCAACCCCTCCCTGCAGTTCTCAAAATATCCCAAACATCCCAAATTTGACGCTTGAGCATTATTTTGGAGCCAAATTCTGGCTCTCTGCACGTATCCGCAGTTTGAAATTACGACTTTTTATACCGTAAATAAGCCAATTACTGAGAGCGGCGATGGTTCACATTTTGCCCAATCTCCCCCCCCCCCCCCCTGCAGTGTTCTAAATATCCCAAAAATCCCAAATTCGACCCTTGAGCCATATTTTGGGACCAAAATCTGGCTCTATAGTTGTATTCGCAGTTTGAAATTACGACTTTTTATACCGAAAATATGACAACTACTGAGAGCAGCGATGGGTCACATTTTGCCCAAACCCCCCCTTGCAGTTTTCAAAATATCCCAAACATCCTAAATCCGACTCTTGAGCCATATTTTGGAGCCAAATTCTGGCTCTGCACGTATTCGCAGTTTGAAATGACGACATTTTATAACGAAAATATGCCAAGTACTGAAGGAGGCAATTGATCACATTTTCCCTAAACCCTCCCTGCAGTTTTCAAAATATCCCAAACATCCCAAATTCGTCCCGTGAGCCATATTTTGGAGCGAAAATCTGGCTTTCTGCACGTATAAGCAGTTTGAAATTAAGACATTTATACCGAAAATATGCCAATTACTGAAAGCGGCGATGGGTCACATTTTTCCCAAACCGCTCTGCAGTTTTCAAAATATCCCAAACATCCCAAAATCGACCCTCAAGCCATATTTTGGAGCCAAATTTTGGCTCTCTGCACGTATTCGCAGTTTGAAATTACGACTTTTTATACCGAAAATATGCCAATTACTGAGGGCGCCGATGGATCACGTTTTGCCCAAACCCTCCCTACAGTTATCAAAATATCCCAAACATCCCAAATTCGACGCCTGAACCATATTTTGGAGCAAAATTCTGGCTCTCTGCGCGTATTCGCAGTTTGAAATTACGACTTTTTATAACGAAAATATGCCAATTACTGAGAGCAGCGATGGGTCACATTTTGCCCAAGCCCACTTACAGCTTTCAAAATATCCCAAACGTCCCAAATTCGACCCTTCAGCCATATTTTGGAGGCAAATTCTGGCTATCTGCACGTATTCGCAGTTTGAAATTACGACTTTTTTTTCCCGAAAATATGCCAATTCCTGAAAGCGGCGATTGATCACATTTTGCCTAAACACTCCCTGCAGTTTTCAAAATACGCCAAACATCCCAAATTCGGCGCTTGAGTCATATTTTGGAGCCAAATCCTGGCTCTCAGCACGTATTCGCAGTTTGAAATTACGACTTTTTATACCGAAAATACGCCAATTACTAAAAGCAGCGATGGGTCACATTTTGCCCAAACCCCCCCTTGCAGTTTTCAAAATGTCCCAAACATCCCAAATTCGACCCTCAAGCCATATTTTGGAACCAAATTCTGGTCTCTGCACATATTCGCAGTTTGAAATTACGACTTTTTATACCGAAAATATGCCAAGTACTGAAAGAGGCGATTGATCACATTTTGCCCAACCCCCCCTGCAGTGTTCAAAATATCCCAAACATCCCAAATTCGACCCTTGAGCCATATTTTGGAGCCAAAATCTGGCTCTCTGCACGTATTCCCAGTTTGAAATTAAGACATTTTATACCAAAAATATCCCAATTACTGAAAGCGGCGATTGATAACATATTGCCCAAACCCACTTACAGTTTTCAAAATATCCAAAACATCCCAAATTCGACCCTTGAGCCCTATTTTGGCGCCAAATTCTGGCTCTTTGCACGTATTCGCAGTTTGAAATTACGACTTTTTATACCGGAAATATGCCAAGTACTGAAAGAGGCGATTGATCACATTTTCCCTAAACCCTCCCTGCAGTTTTCAAAATATCCCAAACATCCCAAATTCGACGCTTGAGCCATATTTTGGCGCCTTATTCTGGCTCTCTGCACGTATTCGCAGTTTGAAATAAGGATTTTTATACCGAAAATATGCCAATTACCAAAGGCGGTGATGGATGACATTTTGACCCAACCCCTCCCTGCAGTTTTCAAAATATCCCAAACATCCCAAATTCGACCCTTGAGCCATATTTTGGAGCCAAAATCTGGCTCTCTGCGCGTATTCGCAGTTTGAAATTACTACATTTTATACCGAAAATATGCCAATTACTGAAAACGCCGATGGATCACGTTTTGCCCAAACCCTCCCTACAGTTTTCAAAATATCCCAAACATCCCAAATTCGACGCTTGAGCCATATTTTTGAGCAAATTTCTGGCTCTCTGCGCGTATTCGCAGTTTGAAATTACGAATTTTTATTCCGAAAATATGCCATTTACTGAGAGCATCGATAGGTCACATTTTGCCCAACCCCACTTACAGTTTTCAACATATCCCAAACATACCAAAATCGACCCTCAAGCCATATTTTGGAGCCAAATTCTGGCTCTCTACACGTATTCGCAGTTTGAAATTATGACTTTTTATACCGAAAATATGCCAATTACTGACAGCGGCGATAAGTCACATTTCGCCCAAACCTCCCTGCAGTTTTCAAAATATCCCAAACATCCCAAATTCAACCCTTGACCCATATTTTAGAACCAAATTCTGGCTTTCTGCTGGTATTCGCAAGTTTAATTTAAGAATTTTTATACCAAAAATATGCCAATTACTAGAGGCGGTGATGGATCACATTTTGACCCAACCCCTCCCTGTTGTTGTCAAAATATCCCAAACATCCCAAATTCGACGCTTGAGCATTATTTTGGAGCCAAATTCTGGTTCTCTGCCCGTATCCGCAGTTTGAAATTAGGACTATTTATACCGAAAATAAGCCGATTACTGAGAGCAGCGATGGTTCACATTTTGCCCAATCTCACCCCCCCCCTGCTTTGTTCAAAATATCCCAAACATCCCAAATTCGACCCTTGAGCCATATTTTGGAGCCAAAATCTGGCTCTATAGTCGTATTCTCAGTTTGAAATTCCGACTTTGTATACCGAAAATATGACAACTACTGGGAGCAGCGATGGGTCACATTTTGGCCAAACCCCCCCTGCAGTGTTCAAAATATCCCAAACATCCCAAACTCGAGCCTTGAGCCATATTTTGGATCGAAAATCTGGCACTCTGCACGTATTCGCAGTTTGAAATTAAGACATTTTATACCGAAAATATGCCAATTACTGAAAGCTCCGATGGATCATGTTTTGCCCAAACCCTCCTGACAGTTTTTAAAATATCCCAAACATCCCAAATTCGACGCTTGAGCCATATTTTGGAGCAAAATTCTGGCTCTCTGCATGTATTCGTAGTTTGAAATTACGACTTTTTATACCAAAAATATGCCAATTACTGAGAGCGGCGATGGGTCACATTTTGCCCAAACCCACTTACAGTTTTCAAAATATCCCAAACATCCCAAATTCAACCCTTGAGCCATATTTTGGAGCCAAATTCTGGCTCTATGCACGTATTCGCAGTTTGAAATTACGACTTTTTATACCGAAAATATGCCAATTACTGAGAGCGGCGATTGATCACATTTTGCCTAAACACTCCCTGCAGTTTTCAAAATATCCCAAACATCCCAAATTCGACCCTCAAGCTATATTTGTGCCAACACTTTGCCAAGGGTAGTGAACACCACGCCAAGGGGAGCGTGGTGTTCAAGGGGAGGTGGTAGTAACGGTTGATGAGGCAAGGTGTTAAGTGGTGTGTAATCACTGTGTTCGGAATGAACCGGGGTTCAGCGTCACGACATTTGTAGCTTCCTGTTCTCCGACACAATGATTTATTTTACGTCAAGCTTTCAGCACAGCCGCATAAAAAACCCTGGTTATTTATTTATTTTTATATGAGAAGGTACACTGGGGGTTAAGAGAGAAAATAGGAATAATGATGATTTCACAATCTTGCCCGAAACGCTATGCGTACTAGTGGTTTTAGGTATTGTATGTACTACCTTTATCTATAAATCAAACAGAATGTTTGTACTGTAACTCTGCATCTATGTATATATTTTTCCTAAATAAATTATTATTATTATTGTAAAGCCACTTGCACGCATAGTGTTTCGGGCAAAGGTCCCGTACCCAGAAGCTGGGTATCTTTTGTTGCCCTGTGACTACTCTTATGACATTCCCTAACTCTTATGACATTCCCTAACAGTATTGTTAAACTAATAACAATGAACAGTAGTTCAATATTACCGGAATAATCCAACTGATGTGGCCATGTTTTTGTTGTGAAGCCCGGTCGTTCAGTTCGTATACAGCATACGAAGGTTACGAAGGTTAATCTAACCTAAAACCAGTCTTAAAAATGAATAACCATTGCTAAGAAATCCTAAGATATAAATATTTACAATAATACACTGGTTGTTTTTGTTGATTTAGGGGCGATGACATGAGTAAACTGGTTATGTTGTGTTGATTTAGGGGCAACGAACTGTGGTTATTAGACTATGTTTTGTACATAAGCAAAAAAAACAAGGTGTAATTCTTTTAATTATAACAATAATAACGACAAAAAGTTAATAATTAATGGACTTGTTAAGCAAAATTCGCAATATCATAGTTTTCTTTAGGAAAAAAAATTAAAAGACTTCTGGAAAAAGATCTGCAGACTATGTCTTACATTTTATTCCGTTATTTACACTAAAAGAACAATTAAACGTACACTATCGCCCGTGCCTGGTGCACGAGCACCAGGCACGGGCACCGGGCGGTCCATAGAATTACCCCAATCACCCAAATCAGGCCAAAACTACCCAAAACGTATTAGCATTACGTAAGTAATGAAGAAATATGGTATATTTACTTACTATAATGTTGGTGCTACACGTAGAACATGATCAAACCTATTTTTTCTCTGAAATAATCTAATTTCATAACGAAATGAGACGTAAATATGTGAGAGGTGACGCCATAGGAAGTCGACGGTCCAAGCGACAATTGTGTGGAGCGACTTATCCAAGAAATATGGTCGCCAGGAGAGTGTTTGCTGCCATATCAGCCTCCTGTACACAGTGATCCAGTCCTTTTCGTTCATTGAACACCGAACCCTACACGCCCTCTGATATATTGCTTAATTAACAAATATTCACAAATAAAGATTATATTTGTATATGTTATCAGAAAGGCAGATATAAAATAGTTTTTGTGAATCCATCACAGAGATTATACCTTATTAGAGAGGAAAAATATTCATACTTTAAACAAGGCTTCATGGCCGACGCTCTCCTTACCGATATGGGAACTATGACCTTCCGAAGATCAATGTTAATTTAATCTAGATATTGTAATAAACGAAGTTTTCTATGTCATCATAAAGACATAAATATAAGCTGCATGTTAATACTTTGGCATAAATATAACTGAATTGAAAGTTAAGATATATGCCTTTTTATAGTTACTTGATGGCTCGCTCAGGGAGTGTGAAGGCCTCCACACAAGCCAATCAATTTTATAATTACTTTGCATATATGCAAAGTAACGCCATAGGTCTTTATGTCAGAATAAAGCCATGTAGACGATAATGTAACTACATTTCAAGGAAAACATATCTTAATATAAATATTAAATGAATGTAAAGTTATGGTTAAATAAATAGCCAATACCACACAATCGCCGGTGTCTGGACACATGAATAGTCGCATTAGGTGAAAGGAAATGTACCCAACCATTTCCATTTACCCAACCAGTTTGTGCACCCTATACTCATCCTCTGTGCGGTAATTTATTGTGCATCCCATACTCATCTTGTTACCAGTAGTTTGTGCAACCCATACTCATCCTGTGACCCGTAATTTATTGTGCATCCCATACTCATCCTGTTACCGGTAGTTTGTGCAGCCCATACCCATCCTGTGACCTGTAATTTATTGTGCAACCCATACTTATCCTGTGACCTGTAGTTTATTGTGCAGCTAATACTCATTCTGTGAGTCATAGGACATTGCGCAACCCTTTCTCATCGTGTGAATCTTTGTTTACTTTGCTCTCCATATTCATCCTCTGCGCGATAGTTTCTTGTGCAACCCATACCCATGATGTGAGTGGTAGTTTATTGTGTACCCTATATTCATCCTGTGAGTATAGGGTTCACAATTCTTGTTTGGATTCTTGTAATGTTATTTGTCTATTTGTAGTCACAGTATTTGTGCGCCCCTTGAGGGACTTGAATTAGAGGGGGGTTGAAATAGCCTAAGCTACTCTATCCCTTTGAGATTTATTTATTGCTTATCTCAATAAACATACTTGAACTTGAACTTGGGTACACAATGAGTTCATTTGTACTCCATACTCATCATCAAGAAGTGTATTTTACCAGCATTGTAATATAAATTAAGAATAAAAGCTTAACTGGATTACAGACCCATAATCAAAATATCATCACTAATTATCATGACAAATTCTCTAGGCTACACTTCCGCCTTCGACAAGCTGCCGCCGGATGTGGGTATAGTTTATTGTACACCCCCGCACCCCCAGTCCTGGAAGGGCGGGCATTGGCATGTGGACATGTGTACCATTATTCCCCCCCCCCCCCCCCCACACACACACTCGATCCTCTCCTGTTAATAATAATACTAATAATAATAAAAATTAAAAATAATAACGTTAATAAATATTATAATTAAAACACTTACTGTAATACCCTAGTGCTTGAATGAAGGTGAAGGAAAGACCCAATAAATGTGTAAGTGTATTAAAAACCAAATTTTCGTTGGGTGAGCTGGCAGGTGAGCACCACTTGCCAGCTCACCCAGTAATGAACATCACCTGCACACTGCACCGAACCACTTGCCAGCAGGTGCAGAAGTACGATGGAGAGAGCAAAGTATACCATATTTCAAGTATAATATTAAAGATATATTTAGGATTTAATGTTTTCGTATAAAGTTTCAATAATACCTTTATTTGATTTTTTTGTATTATTTTCTACCACAGACGTGGCCACACATTAACAATGCTAACCATCATATATACATTTTCTTCAGTCCGCCATGGACTCTAACCCTTTCCACTACCGCCCACAAGATGGGTATAGGGTGCATAATATAAGAACTAAACTAACTCCATTGATAGGGTTAGAGATTTGTTAAACATATAGTTCAGGGATTTATTGAACAATCAACCACATAAGGTGATTGTAGTGTTTTTAAAATGCTAGGCTAAGCTACATAGCTACATACGTAAATACATAAATACACAGATTTACGTATGCCCTACATAAAGTGTTCGATGTGTCTTTTACATAGTGTCATTAACGTGCATTTACAAAGGTGAAATTGAATTCTGAACACATACATACACATATATTTGTCTCTTTTACTCTGACAAGGTGAGATAACTGATAGAGAAACTAGTGTGCAATTAAGCACTTAATCACTGAAGGTGATTAAGGTGCTTTCACAAGCTCAGGTTATAGAGTTACATCACATACATTCATTGTATAATTGATACGTTACATCGTCAATCTAGGGTACAAGTTCAATATATCATCAAGTGTTCCAGTACTCAAATAGTAATTACACAGTTTAGCATAGCGCTTCATTCATGTATGTAAGAGAGAAGATTGTTCAAATATATTACATGCACATCCGGTACATCGTCCACCTTCTTCTACAGAACCGTCGGTATAGCACTGATACACATCGTTACCCATACTCTGAGTACTTTCAGTGATGCTTCACAGTGTTAACTGTTTTAATAATGTAGAGTGTACATTATCTTTCTTGGGTGCATTTACAAAATCAACTGCTAGATCCAAGTTATCCCATGGAGTAATTGGTTGATTAATCGTTAATTGAGTTGGGTACACATTTAATATTTTGATGGAGATGGCTACCTTGTAGAACCAAAATGCATTCACGCCGAAAACTGTGCTAATAGACAAAATTATGTTAGAGATATGGGTCTATAATTATCTGAGTGTGCTTTGGGGATGGGAACAATGACACTGTCCAATCATCAGGTAATACTCCTTCACTTAAACTCATTCTGTACAACACTAAAAGTGGATTACCTGGTACTTGTGAGACTAATCTCAGTAAACTGTAAGTAATACCGTCCTCTTCAGGAGCAGTTGACTTATTTGATTGTGCCACACAGCCTTCCCGGCTTGGTGCCTTCTTTGGTAATTACTTATCAAAGGCAGCTCCATACGAGGAGCTGCCTCGTATGGGCCAATAAGTCTTTTGCAGTTACCTTCATTCTTATGTTCTTACTTACATTTACTGAACTTTATCATCATCATCATCATTTACAGAAAGAAATTAACATAAAAAGTAGTCATTTTAATACACAAAACAGAAGTAGATATTATGTAAATTATGATGCAGGATAGGATCACTATTAAGAACTTAATTATAAACCACAATATGTTTTATATCGTCAGAAATTCTGATACATACCATATATTTTCAAATATTTACAATTAAAGTATTTATTTAGGAAATAAGTATTTTAGTTACCCTAGTTAGCTCTGAGAACACACATTCTTGCAGCAAGAATTTCTTCCCACTAATCTGAGCGATGCTAATGACCCATTGGACTTGTCATGAACAACAATCAACTACAGCACCATCTATATCAGAAGATATTCAAAATATTCTTGATGTCATTCAAATTGTCAATACGAGAACAGAATACATAAGAGTTAGTTTAGTGATGTCAAAGGAATCATATTGACTGACCGAGCCCCATTGTAAATATCCGTGGCTTCCTGACCATAAAGGTACCGCCGCGGATAAGGGTAAGGAGGGTACCGTCGAGGGTAAGACACCGGATGTACCCCATATACAAGCCACACTAGCTATTAGTTCATATAAGCTGACAACTTATCCAAATAAACATTACTTCCTAATTATATATATATACATACATATATATATATATATATATATATATATATATATATATATATATATATATATATATATATATATATATATATATATATATATATATATATATATATAAATATATATATATATATATATATTATGTAAATTATGATGCAGGATAGGATCACTATTAAGAACTTAATTATAAACCACAATATGTTTATATATATATCCTACTCACACTCATCCTAGCACAGTAATTTATTGTGCAACCCATACCCATCCTGTTACCAATAGTTTGTGCAACCCATGCTCATCCTGTTACCTTTAGTTTATTGTGAAACCCATACTCATCCTATGAATGGTAATTTATTATGCACCTCATACTCATCCTGTGAGTCATAGGACATTGTGGAACCCTTTCTCATCGTGTGAATCTTTGTTTACTTTGCTTTCCATACTCTGCTCTCCGATAGTTTCTTGTGCAACCCATACCCATGATGTGAGTGGTAGTTTATTGTGTACCCTATACTCATCCTGTGAGTATAGGGTACACAATGAGTTCATTTGTACTCCATACTCATCAAGAAGTGTATTTTACCAGCATTGTAATATAAATTAAGAATAAAGGCATAATCTTATTATGTACCCATAATAAAAATAAGAGCCATCACACTATAATTTTCATGACAAACGGCCTAGACTCCACTTCCGCCTTCGACAAGCTGCTGCCGGAGGTGGGTATAGTTTATTGTACACTCCCGCACCCCCAGTCCTGAGAAGAGGGGCATTCGAATGTGGACATATGAACCATTACCCCCAACCCTTCCCTCATAATAATAATTGAAACACTACACTACACACTATATGTTCATTTAATATTTCAAGTATAAGACTCAAGATATATTTAGGATTTAACGATTTAACATTGTCTCAATCATACCTTTATTGCACTTTATCATCATTATTTACAGAAAGAAATTAACATAAAAATGTAGTTAATTGTAACATACAAAACCGAATTTGAACATTGTTAATTTTGATGCAGGATCACTATTACTAAGAACTTAATTATAAACCACAATATGTTGTATATCATCAGAAATTTGGAAACATAATATATATATATATATATATATATATATATATATATATATATATATATATATATATATATATAT